>NC_136625.1:9430618-9733118 GCF_933228915.1 Telmatherina bonti | reverse complement strand
CGTCAAAGATCCCCCAATCTGACGTAATGTTTCTTAAAATTTAACAATTGCAAAAGTAATTTAAAATTGGTCTAGGTGTCATGACAGAGACGGTGGAGGTGTGGACCCAAACGCAGAGAACGGAAACCAGGGATGCCAAGACAGGAGGTTTATTTCTAAAATAAAAAATTAACAGAACTAAAAAGACAAGTGATCTGAACACAAGGAGGCACACGTAACCACAAGAAATGATCCAGCAAACAGAATTCAAACCAAGAGGCTATAAATACACAGAACTAAAAACGAGACAAAGGTGACACTGATGAACTAGATTAACCCAGGTGAAGTAATGAGAACGAAACAAGGCAAAACAGGAAAAAGCACTAAATAAAAGTGGAAACCAGAACTAACGACACAGGAAAACACAACCTCATGACACCAAGTGCCAATTGTCCCCACTGCAAACTGAAGACAAAACTGAATGGAGGTGGTTGTTAGTGAGCTCTTATCAGTAATAAAGGGGCTTTAGTGGACTTTTCGGATTTTATTCAACCAGGTTTTACTTCAATAGTCCACCAAGCTGAGCAAATAATCCCCATTCTCTGATTACAGCAACGCCTCAGAAGCAGCTCACATGAACAATCATTGTGTGCATTTTCAGGTGTTTTTCTGGGAAAAAAGAATTCACCTCAACAAGGTTTCTATCTTAAGTACTGATATTTTTAATACAATAATTTTATTCTTAAACCACAGCTCATTAATTTTAGATTTATTATAAAATGTTGCAGAATCACAAACTAAGCATGACTACTGAGTGGTTGTAATGACAGCAACTTGACTGTTAAAGCGGGTTAAAGACATTTTAAAAAAAGATTAATAAAACAATAAAAACACATAAATAAAACTTTCCATCTGATTTTCTTCTCTAATATACAAGCTTTTATCATTATCTGTCACCAGTACAGTGAAATCATGTGCAAACTGTTTATTTCAGTAGAAAATCAAGCTTGATGCCATCAAATACAACCATCACTCATGCTTATTTCTGTGTATTGCACATCTGCCAACAGTGGTCTGACTTGTGTCACTTTCAGACATCATCCATTACTGCTGCAGCACTTTGGCGGAGGCCGTATCAGACGGATTCCCTGCGTCCCGCGCACACACTCACCGTGTAAGTGTTGGCAGCTGGCCAGTATCACTCACTGAGAGCAAAGGTTGGCGAAACGCTCCCATGCTCTTCTCACATGTGCTTGCACACTACTATCATTCATCATTTAGACGTGTCTTTCAACGCTCAATGGTGTAGTAGCAGGGCAGAAAGAAGTCAGAATACGACACTGTTACAGCTCTGGCCGGCGCACTCAAGCACTCGGCTCACTCAATATAATAACACAATCTGGGCTTCAAAATAAAGTGTCAAACACTGCAGAGGGTCCCCTGAGAAAACAGCCAAATATGCTCAAAATACAATGTTAAACTAGTGAAAGAGGGCGATAAAGGTTTCAGATGAGGAAAACAAATTCTGGCACCTCCTTTTGTGAGTAAAACATAGAAAAATATAATTTCCAAAGTGACCGAAAAGGCAAAAACAAGCAGCATTGTGACCGTTTTGCAAATATGGCACAGCTTGTATTTCCATGAACTCTGCAGACAGACTGAAGAGTCTTCAGTGTGAGATTGCCGGAATCGAGTTTGACTAAGTGCTTTTAGCAGGTGCAGCTTAGAGGAGATTGCTTTCGGTCTCTTTAAAGAACTGCATAAGTCATGCAAAGTAATATTAGTCAGCAACTCACATGCTCATGTTTCTAGTTCTAGCAGCCACTTCCAATGAATCTCTTGCCTGAAAGAGAGGTATTAAATCAGTCATTTTAGATGCTAAATCATCCAACATTTAGAGCTTTGGTTCTTAAACTCGTATTGTAGCCTGGCACAAAGCCCAGCTGTGGTGTCAGAGTTTAAGACCACCATATGTTCTGATCTTAAAATACAACTCCAGAAAGAGTTATGACTTTTCATTTAGCACACAAACTAAAATCCCAAAACAAATGTAAATTCTTCCTCCAGTAAAAATATTTCAGAAACCCTCTCCTGAAGGAAACTCCAGTCTGATTGTGCAGCAGCTGAATAATGGCGTCTTTTACAGAATGATACAAAAGGCTTTAACCAGAATATTAGGTTCACACGGGGAACAAAAACAATCAACCGGCCATGTAGAAGTTCCACCTCCTGAAGAAAAGGGAGGAAAAAACTTTACTTTACACAGGTTCATCCACAAACTGTGGCTTAACTTGAATAACTTCAGAAAGCATCAAGGCACAAGAGCGTTTACTGTTGAGAAGAGTTAACTTCTGAAAAACCTGGTTCATAACAGGCCATGAACCATTATAAGCCCCAGAACAAGGACCTAACCTATAAACTGCTCCACAGATGCCAAAAACAGGACAGCCCATTGAAATGCAGAGTCTAATTTCCCCATTCCGGTTAATAAAGCCAGATATCACACACTGACACTGATCATATCAATAATTTGATTGAAAAGTATTTATAAGTATTATAAGTATGAATAAGTATGTTGTGACGTGTAGCGACAGAATGGAAAACTAGATGAGTAGAAAGGGCTGGAAATACCAAATAAGTGTACACTTCTTCCCACTCCTTCAAACTCCTTTTATCTCACAAATTTATTTAATTATCAAATTGATGAGGAATTATTATCATTATTGGTATTAATATGAATATATGTGATCATTATTATTTTCTTAATTAGTATGTATATGTATCTATATACTTATGTGTATGTACATATGTATGTATAGGTATGTACGTATATTTTTCTTTTCTTATTTTCTTTCATTTGTTTGAAATAAATAAACTAAACTAAACTAAAAAGTAGAATGGAAGACATCCTCATTTAGAAAATAATGGCATTCAACAGTGTAAATATTAACCAGAGGCAAAAAGACCATTCAATGGAGGGTGTCTTAGTTTAGCTTAGCTTCTACTTAGCTTGCTGCTAATCAGAACCTGAGCATGTACGGTACCTAACAATGTTTCTGCTTATCACATTAGCAGAGAAACTCATCCTCCCTGAAGAAAACCTTTCTGCTGAGCTCAGAAGCTGCAAATGATCAACAAAAATTACATTTGGAATCAAGAGAATTAACGTTCTTGGTGATTTTGCAACTGGCATCACATCCAGACCCTCAGGCCCAATCCTATTTGACCATTTAGCCTTACATTACACTCATTTCTCTGATGTGCTTCTGAGGTTTATTGGATGGTGCTTGTAACCCACACGACTGTATCATCTCATGCTGCTGTATCTCTGTTTACAGCTCTCTATTCCCTGAGAAAATTGCAGCTCCTGAACTTAATTCAGCTTCTACAATAATGTAAATAAACAAAAGATTTTACGTCTGTATTTCAGCATCAGTTGTGGTTTAAAAATATGTGATCTACATGCTTATTTTAGTATGAAATTATCAAGAAGCTATCATCAGGGTCTGTTTATGTTCTGCCTGTTCATGTTATAAAATAAGTTTACTCATCGTTTGTCAATGATTTGAAGGGACGTTAGGAAAGTGGTTCCTAACCTGGGGTCGATGGACCCCTAAAGGGGTCCTACAAAGAGCACAGGGGGTCCCTGAGGCTCTTACTGTTTGGAGCCAGTGTGGTTCATATTCAGGCCATCTCCACACAGAGATGAGTTGACGTGTATTTGCTTAAATGTTTTATTATTTGGGTGGTGGAGTCACATGGAACTGGTGATTTGGGAATATGAAAACACAAACTTTGCACCATGTCATAGTTGCATGACGGGGGTTCCTTTGGAACCACTGGCTCAGTAGAATATTTAATTCTCTACCAGCAGTAATTAAGTTTCAAAGAACACAGAGATGCTTGAAATTGTAGGAAAGGAGCAACAGAAGTGTGACTGGCTGTTAAACGTGAATTTAACCAAACTTTTTTTAACATCTGGAGTAGTTCAAAAGTAGCAAACATCTGAAACTGTCACTAGACTCAAGAGTAATTAGTTCAAGAATGAAGTCAACCATAGAAAATCTCATTGACTTTTTTCTCAAGTGTTTTTCTTCCTGTGTCACGAAGTAAAACTACAAGGGTTTTGCCTTGCTGTTAAGGAGACTAGTCAGGTTTCCAGAACCAGCAGGGCTTTCAGAAAGAAAATAATTAACCTTCTAAATTTCACTTCACAAGAAACCAAGAAAAAAAGTTTTTTAATTTATGTTATTTTATTTTATTTGCATTTCCTCGTTTTGGATATATTTATCCAAAGAGATAAATAGATATATTTATAATAACAATAATAGGTAAATATTTCTAACAAATAGTTAAGATAAGAGTTAAAAGCAACAAATGAAAGAAGTTACAATGTGAACACAAACACGTTCGGCATGACATACAAACCAGGTGGTGGAGGCGGCCCAGCCAAGTTTATTTCCATAAAGTTTTTATAAAAAACAAAATAAAAACATTTCTTCCACCACATGGTCGAGCGTGACCTTGAAACAGGTTAACTGCCATAATCGCTGTCCAGGGTGCTGAATCTGGAGTCGCTCGGGAAACCCACTCACAGCCGGTTTTGGTTTCAGTCGGTAAATTAAACCCTTCAGCCACAACATTAAAACCAAATGCCTGACTTTGTGTAGGTTCATCTTACGCCACCAAATGAAATGAGGTGGAAACAGCCTTCTGTGACTGTCCTGTTGCAGTTGTCACGTGGATAGAGGGAATCATGTGAAAGCAGATCCTTCATGGGTTACTGTGTTCCTGCCACCATGTCTGAGCAGTTTCCCAGCTGCAGCATGGCACATAGTCTGAGGAGAACCAATGGTTGGTGCTGCTACAACTACTTTTACTCAGAGGTGGTTAACAGATTGGCATCTGAATGGCAATGCAACACCAGCAATGACCAGTTTTACTCTGTTGATCACTGAGTTTTTAAATCTGTGCATGTGTCTACAGAGAGATAATTAGTTTGTTCTGCAAATGTGAATACTTCAAGTGACAGACATGCTCTCTGGATAAAGAAAGAAAGTTATTATCTGTGAAGGATTTGCTATCTAAAACATTTACGATTAAAACATTACCTCTATCAAATGAAAATTAAGTTCTTGTGTCCTTTGCAGTCGCCTTTCCATTCCTAAAATTCAGATCATATTTTGAGATTTTTTTATGCCTAAATTAGAATTATGCTCATCCAGGATTGATATTCGCACTTTGCTTGGCATCGCAGCTCTGCTGTTTTTTTGTTATACTAAAGGGTAAACTTCCTATGACCAATGGCCCTGTCCTGCAGTCCAATCAAGCTGCAGCACCTGGTTGCATCTGCTGTTTTAAAAAGTGCAGCTGGTTTGTTGTTATAGCAGCTGGGATGTCATGTGAGAAGTCATCCACTGTGTCTCCCATCAGAAATTAAATTGTAAGTATGGCTACTATGATCAATAAGTTACTTTGTTTGTTTCTTTATGAATTTACATGTATGTAATTTAGTTTAAGGCTTGTATCTGGACACTGCAGCAGGAAACAGATGTCTATCTTAATTCCTGCACACATGTACGCATGGAATAATTATTTGTTAAGGTTTAACAGCGATGCTCCTCCTGTAATTCCAATTTATTAGAAAAAAATAGAATCAGATAAAAAGAAAATGGCATTTTTTATTTTGCAAAGTTTAAATAGCTTTTTTTTTGTCAAAAATCTTTTTATTTTTTTCCCCAATTTTAAATGTTTACATGTTTAGATGCCAGATGGTGAAGAAGCTACTGCTGTTCCCCAGCAGAGGGCGAACTATCTGGTAACATGACGTTATATCCGTTTTGTAAAACGCTTTAAACAGAAGACGGAGAATGGCAAACAACATGTAAAAATGCTGGACACATCGAAAGCTGTTCGTAAACTCTGTAATGCAAATGCTGCGAACAGTAGTAACACTTTGGAATCGCAATTTAAATCAAATCAGCAACCAAAAAATTAATTACAAATCGAACTGAGAGAAAATCATATCGTCCCAGCCCTACACCTATAAATGCAGACATTAATTTTGGCAAGTAAACAACAGAAAATGTTACACAATATCCCTTTAGGTGTGTCTTGGATATGTAAACTCTGTTTACTTAGGTCAAGTTTTTTGGTGATTATTTTTTTCCTTTTAGTATTTCAGCGAGAAGCTGCTGGACATGTCAAAGAGTTTCTTTTTGTTGCATTTCATTCTGTTAGGAAAATCATCTTTTGACTTGTTACTCTGTTTTGTTTTTCATCTCCTGCAACGTTGTGGTTAAATTTGTCTTCACTCAAAATCTTCATTTTGCATTCAGATTGCTTATTAAGGGTATAAATCACAAGTTTGATCATGATAAGACATGAAATAGTCATTTCTGTTCGGTCTATATAATATTTGCGTGCAGTAGAAATTAGATTTGATTCAGGAGTCAGCGACAGATCTGAAATGATATCTCTGATGATTTAAGAACACTATCATAAATAAGTATAACCTCAAAATAACAGGATTTTCCAGATCAAATTGAAATTAAAAAAAAAAAAAAAAAATTAGTTAGTGTATCAAAGGAAATGTGATAAATTTCCACACGTGTTTTTTTTTTTCTAAATTGAACACACCCCAAGCCTGAAACTGAAAAAGTCTTTGCTGAGAATTTTTCAGATCATCAGCCAAGGTTATAAAACACCAATGATAACACAAATAAAGCCAGACATCCATTTAGGCCAGTAAACAACAGAAAATATTGCACAATATCCCTTTCAGTGTGTCTTGGATATGATTAGGTATGATTATTGTATTGATCCATATTTTGCTTTTGGATTGCTGCTGTTGGCTAATTTATCATTGTAGATCAATGTTTAGTTGTTACCAGCAGTGTAGTGGATCCTCAAGAAGTGGGTATACTCTCACTCTTTTGCCCATTTCTCAATTTCAATTAAATTTAATTCAACTTTATTTGTATAGCGCCACCTCACAACAATGTTGTCACAGGGCACTTTCCATACACGAATCAACACACACGGGAGCTTTTTCCTTCCCACTGTCACCGCGTGCATGCTCACGATGGGGGATTGGATTGAAGTCATGATTTGATGCAATCAGTTGGTTTCTATTATAGGATTTGTATGAATTGGCTTGAAATGATGTGCCTGTAAAGTGCCCTGTGACAACATTGTTGTGAAGTGGCGCTATATAAATAAAGCTGAACTGAACTGAAAATACCCTGGATTACACCATTGGTTGTTACAAATCTGCTGCTTACATGTGATTTGTGTTATTTGTTCATATTTGTTGCTTTATCCTTTTGCGGTGACATCATAGGTTGTCTGGAGAAGATTAAATGTTTTAGATCCTAATAAAAAGCAAGTTGGTCTGCAGCTTTATTCTGAAAAATACAGAACACTTACAAAGAAAGTTTGCAATCATCACTCAAAATGTCAAAGTGCTGTTGTCAAAGATTTTTACAGGCTTGTTAATACTTCCAGAAACAGTACTGGAACATAGTCAGCCTTGAAATAAAGACAGACAGGGGAATGGGCTTTGTTTCACTGCAGATTTCACTTCACAGCCAATCAGAACAGAATATGACTTTGTTATTTTAAAGCTTGTATCTTCAGCAGAGAGACAGGCGTGTGGCTCTGAGCTGCACTTCCACAAAATTTCACATCTGAAAGACAATCCACTTTTTCTATCGTGTATTTTCACCAACCCTCTTGGAACTTTGAGATAGTTGACCAACACACATTTTCCTGTTAAGCAAAATCTTTACTCACGCTGTGATAAAACAACGTCAGCTCTGCTGCTCAAGTGTTCCTGAAGGCAGCGCTAACCACTACAAAAGTGACCTCTGTCCACATTTCTCCCTCAGGCGTCAGATGGAAAATTACAGTTACAGGGGGAAAGAAAACACCACTAACAGCACATAGGAAAGTGTTCCCCACCAGTAGCATCATGCATGGAAGCTAAACTTGACATTTTGTTAACCCATATGTGTCATAGATGTCTGAAACATAACAGTAATGGCTCTTGAATCCTCTGAGGGGGTTTGAGCATCTCTGAAGTACTGCATAGTACTCTGATGGTACGTAGAGGCATCACAGGTCACCAATTTCCTCTTGACATTTCAACTCCTTCACCCTTACAAAGATAAAACAGAATACCAGCGTTTGGCTGGTATTCATACAGCAGATTTCCTAAGTGGAGCAAGTCTGGAAAGATAGGAAAATTGTACTGAGATTAAAGTATTAAAGAATTTAAGGCAGATTAAGATCAAAACAAAGAATAACACAAGTAAAAAAGAGGCTTAGATTTTGTTACATCTCTTTGAAGGTCTGGTTGTCCAATTAAATACCAAACAAGGAGCAATGCTAACAAACCCAGCAACACTAACAAAACCAGCAACGCTAACAAAACAAGCAACGCTTACAATACCAGCAATGCTAACACACCCAGCAACGCTAACAAAACCAGCAACGCTACAAAACCAGCAACACTATCAAAACCAGCAACGCTAACAAAACCAGCATCACTAACAAAACCAGCAACGCTAACAAAACAAGCAACGCTAACAAAACCAGCAACGCTACGAAACCAGCAACACTATCAAAACCAGCAACGCTAACAAACCCAGCAATGCTAAAACCAGCAACGCTACAAAACCAGCAACACTATCAAAACCAGCAACGCTAACAAACCCAGCAATGCTAAAACCAGCAACACTACAAAACCAGCAACACTATCAAAACCAGCAACGCTAACAAACCCAGCAATGCTAAAACCAGCCAAGCTCTCAGAAAGAAAGAACTCTACAGCAAAGTCATGGATCAAAATTGGAACTCAAGTTAATCCACAAACAAACATTAAGAGGTCTGTCCCCCTAGAAAGGTTTTTTTTTTTTTACACCATCAGCCTTTGAACGTGCATCTTTTTGATACATTGCTTCTGTTTTTTGAAAAGCTTTCAGCATTTTAATCATGTAGTGGATGTCCGTCAAAAAATCTGACTGCACTTTTTTCAAATTCTGGCAGTGACCCTTAAACACATCAGTAAAAGCATTTTAAGGACACTTTTAATATATGGTTACCTTTGAAGATGTTGACACTGATGACATGTGTAATTTCATATTGAGTGGAATCATGTTGTTCTGACAGGAGGCGACAGAAGAAAACAAAGGCCTGTAAATAACCAAGATTATTTTGTGGGGATACTTCTGTACATTCAAATCTAAAAACAACTCACATCTAATACAATATCCATGCCATTAACAGTAGTAGATGCAAATAGATATAAAAATAAAATAACTTACACATGGAGCTCGTGCATTCAACTGTGCAGAATAGCTGTAAATAAAATGGTGTGATACACGGGGGTTGCAGACTTTCTCATCGTGTGGTTATAGCTGCAACCATCACAGATGCACAAATGTGACTTGATCCATTGCAAAAACATTGCAACTGCACATCAGATACGTTTGGTTTTCCAATGCATCTGATTTGTCTGCAGCCTGTTCATAGTCATATAGTCACTTCTCATTCAGTGCTTGAGGAAAATCTGCATCCTGTCTACTATTCATGGGTTGTTAAGCTGCATTCAAAACACACTGGGTTGTAAAGTCGCTCTTTTATTACAGTTTAAAACCTTTTATGTATGAGAGCTAATGTACGGGAAATGGATTTGACCTCTTCTATTTTCGGTGGACTAGCACAGCAGTGCGTTGACTGTGACCATTTGTAGCTGTTGTCTAAATTGTGCATGACAGTTCACAAAGCATCAAACTGCCTTTGAGAGACTTGTCAGAGGGGTCGAGCTTGGCTTGAATTAATTTCCTCCTCGGCGCTTTGGATGCTGCAGATTGATTGATGGCATTTTTCAGCTCTGTGAGGGCCAGAAAATTGCATCACAAAGTGAGTGACTGGAATCACCGTGGAGACCAGTGGCTTATCTGTGACTTGTCATCTTTCTTTGTGCGTGCACATGGCTGGGTTTGTAGCAGCACATCTCCAATCAGATGCAATTGCTTGTGTGTGTGTGTCGGTGTGTTCGTTTGACTTCTGTGCAGGAATGTGTATGTTGGTTTGTGTTTGCATGCATGCCATTGTTGGGGGTTGCACGACTGGATTTGTTAATATGAATGCCCCTGATGGCGCACTTGTCTTATATATGTCAGGGTGTGCTATATGTGTGTGCTTCGGGGGGGTGAGAAGAAATGGGTCATGTCTAATCAAGAGGAAAGACAACTCTATCAATGTCTGCTCTCGACAGATGATTACCTAAACAATGATCTCGCTTGACATCTTCACATTCATTCTTAATAATGTTTGCTTACCGACCGAGGAGCGGCGCTGATCTGATCGGAGATAAATCACTGTGCACATAGTTGTTTCTACATCTTTCTCCCTTGGGTAAAGGTTCCACATGCTTCATATGCTCATAGCTGAAGGCATTTTGCGGTCACATCAGAGCTGATGCTCGTTTCAGCTGCCAGCAAGTGAATGTTATCATTTGAAAAAGTGCAAATAACTGGAAAATCATAGGTCGAGTTGGGGTCACAGTCATGACATGCAGACAATAGAGGCTAAATATTAACAGTTACCCATAGACTATATAAGGAAGAAAACTATGAAGGCAGGCCAAGCAGGTCACAAGCAGAGACGTACCGCAGAAACCAAGGTAGAGGATTAAGAAATTCACCCATCCATTCATCCATTTTCTCTACCTGATTTTATCTTGTTCAGGGTTGCAGGGGGCTGAATCCTGTCCCTATTCTAGCTACCATTAAACAAGGGGGGTATAATAGCCAGCCTAGTGCTGGGCTAATGAAGTGTTGCCGGTAATGCTAGGTCTGACGCGCCTGGCGGCTATGTTTACCTGTTGCTTCTCCGTGTCCATCAACAAAGGGAAATCCAGAGGCCATTAGAAAGGTATCAAAACAGTGCGATCTTTATTTTATCATCCCAAGTTAAAATCCACAAATCAGGAGAGCATATATGAAATAACTCCGCCGAAGCGGTCAAAAACCTGTGCGCCCTTCCGGGTCAACACCTGCCCCCACCTCATTGGCACTTACCAATATAGATATGGTGACAGCGCCACCCAGTGCACAGTACATGAACCCCATTAAATTAATTCATTTCATTATACATATTTGGCTCCTATACACCGGCCCCTAATTGGCATGGTACTCAAACATGGCAATTCTCAAAATTTCACAGACAAGGAGACAAATACTGCATTGACCTTTACAAATTAGTAATTAGACCTCATGCACTAAACATAGTTTTGAAATTGGTCTTTCAATTGTATTGGACTTAGTTTTCAGCTTTGCTGATCTCACTAGACCATTTGTATCTGGATAAACTTCCAAGACTCTTCCCAGCAGCCAAGATCCCCGTGGAGCAGCTTGATCCATAATGGCCACAATATCTCCAACAGCAAGGTTCTTTTTCTTTTCACTTCGATTGGACCAAAGTAGTCAACCCCAGTGTTGGTGAAAGGGGGATGGTCGGGTGAAATTCTTGCAGCAGGCAAGTCGGCCATCTTTTGCTGTAAGGGTCTGCCATTGTAGCGCTTACAAAAGCTACATTCTCCTATGATTTTTCTTATGGCAGAATTGCCCTTGGTAATCCAAAACTTTCTCCTCACAGATGACAAAGTGTGAGATCGTCCAGCATGCCCAAGACTTTGGTGAGCATACTTGAGGATGAGGCTGGAAATATGCTGTTCGTTAAGAAGAATAATTGGATGCTTGGCTTCCTCGGGCATCGCACTTTTGTGAAGTCTGCCTCCAACTCTCAACAGCCTATCCTCAAATACAGGATCCAAACTGTAGATAGGACTGTGGCGGCTCACTTTGGAGCTACTTAAAAGAGCGTCAATCTCCTGTTTGAACTTCTGATGCTGACAGTAATGAATGATGGAAATTTCAGCATTTTGTAAATCCTCAAAAGACAAACAGACTCTTTCTTTGCTTCTTTGGGACTGACTGGTGGCTTTCTTACGTGGTGCTGGTTCTCCTGGAGGAAGTGACTGACTGACTCCTTTGCACTTCTCTTTCAACCACGACTTCAGCTTTAAGTACCAGGCCACTGCTCTTTTGAGTCTCCTCCAATCTGAGAAGAATGAGATGAGCTGGTCTGTAGGTGCAGGAGTGTCCATTTTGATAGAATTAGCAGCGACCTCCCTTCTGACCTCTTTATCTCCCACATCCAGTGTGATATCCATCAGAGTGTCAGGCCACCTTTCCTCATCCTTCCACAGATATTCTGGTCCTCTCAACCATCCTTTGGTTTTCAGGAAATCTGAGACTTTCAGTCCTCTGGACACATGATCAGCTGGGTTCTCTTTCGTTCTCACATGTCTCCATTGCCCAGGTTCTGACAACTCTCTGATTGTGGCAACTCGATTTGCTACGAATGTGTGAAAACGCCGATCCTCATTATTTACATACTTTAACACGGAGGTGCTATCGGTCCAAAACACAGATTCTTTGAGCTGCATTCCCAGCTCAGCCTTGATCATAGCATCGATCTTCACAGCCAGGACAGCTGCAGACAACTCGAGTCGGGGAATGGTCACAGCCTTTATAGGTGTTACTCTGCCTTTACCAAGGAGAAAGGAGATGTGGATTCTGTCCCTTTCATTCGTCAAGCGAATGTATGTAACTGTTCCATAGCCTCCTTCGCTGGCATCTGAGAAGTGGTGCAACTGTGCCTGCTTCACAGGTCCAAAATCAGCTGGCTTGATACACCGGTCCACACTGAATGCCGCGAGCTGGCTCAACTCCTCCAACCACCTTCTCCATTGCTTTAAAATATCTTGTGGCAAAGGATCATCCCAGTTACAGCCTCTTTTACACAGCTCCTGTTGCATCATTTTGCCTTGCAGCATCACTGGTGCCAAAAATCCCAGTGGATCATAAACAGAGCTGTTGACTGACAGCATTCCTCGCCTGGTTAGGGCCTGATGTTTCATTTCCATCCTAAAATTGAAAGCATCAGTTTCCACACACCACTGGAGGCCAAGCGCTCTTTCCATCGGAAGCTTATCAATATCCAGATCCAGAGTCTTCAGCTCCTTGGCTCTCTGCTCTTCTGAGATGGCTTGCAGAACAACACGACTGTTGCTTATCCACTTTTCCAAAGCAAAGCCTCCCTTTCCACACAGAGCAATGAGACCATGTATCAACTGGATTGCATCATTTTCTGTGACTGAGCTCTTCAGGCAATCATCAACATAAAAATTCTTTTGGACTGTTTCTGTGACAATGGTTGGAAACTCCAACTGGTTGTCTCGGGCAGTTCTTCTTAAAGCATAGGCTGCACAGCTCGGTGATGAGACCGCTCCAAATAAGTGCACCATCATTCTGTAGGGCACTGGTTCTAGTGTTGTGTCTCCGCCAGGCCACCACAAAAAGCGAAGGAAATCCCGATGTTCCTTTGGCACACGCACCTGATGAAACATTGCTTGAATGTCTCCCATAAAGGCTATTGGCTGTTGTCTGAACCTTAGGAGAACACCCAGCAGTGTGCTTGTGAGATTGGGGCCTTGCAGCAATTCAGTATTGAGGGAAACACCTTTGAATGTGGCACCACAGTCGAACACAACACGTAAGGTTCCCTTTCTCGGATGATGTACCCCATGATGGGGGATGTACCAAACTCTTCCACTGTGAAGGTCTCTTTGTTCCACGGGTACTTGTTCTGCATAATTGCAAGCAATGATGTTATTCATGTAATTTACATATTCCTGATGGAACTGCTGGTTGAACTTAAACCTTTTCTTTAAACCTTGTAATCTTTGTTGAGCCACAGCAAAATTGTTTGGCAAGTAGACCTCATTTTTCTTGAATGGTAAATTCATAATGTACTTTCCATCCTGTAATTTTACGGATGTTTCCATTATGTTGAGAAACTTTTGATCTTCCCTTGACATTTCTTGTTTGTCAATTTGCTTCTCACAGAAATCATGATTGTACTGGTTCATCAGAAGTTCTTCTAGCTTGCTGACTGCAATTCGATTCACTGATATTGTTCCAGAGTCAAACTCGCCATTCCCATCCATCGGGCCATTAACTATCCAGCCAAGCACAGTCCTCACAGCATATGGGCCATTTCCTTGGCTGTTGATGACTTCCCATGGCTCCAGCAGCTTGGGTGCATTGGTACCAATCAACAGATCGACCTTTGCGTGAATGGATGGCATATGAACCTTTGACAGATATGGCCACTTCAACAGATCTTGCGAGGTTACCATATCATCTGTGGAAACTGGCATTTGTTTTTGTGTGATGACTTCTGGGAGAGGATAGAACTCTGAGCTCTCCAAGCCAGCCACCTCAAGACAGAACAAGGAAAAGGCTGGACTCAATTTTGTTTGACCCATGGTTCGCAGCAGGACTTTAGTTCTTTTACCAGAGAGGTTCAGGCGATGCATCAGCTGTTCAGAGCAAAATGTTCCTGTGCTGCCCGGATCCAAGAATGCATATGTTTGGATCACACTGTTGCCCTTGGCAGCCTTGACTTTAACAGGAAGCACTGACAGCACGGTGTGGCCCCTGTATGCCCGCAAGTTGTGTGAGAGATAGGCTTGGGTTCTGGTGATTCCAATCCACATTCTGGAGCAGATGTCTGTCGATTTATGTGTAACACTGTAGGATGGCTTTGATTACAGATATCACACTTCAATCTTGCTCCACAGTTACGGCTGATATGGCCTTGATGAAGGCAACCAAAACACACTCCCTTTCTTTTCAAAAGGAACACTATCCATGTGTCTCTTTTTCTTGAACTGCTTGCATTTTTCCAAAGAGTGTTCCATAGAGCAGCAAACGCAAAGTTCCTTTTCATTTTCTTTGAGTGAGCATGGCTGCTTAAATTCCTTATGAGTGTCCATAGCAGTCACTGTACTAGCCACCACATTACCCTTCTTTCTATTGCTGGGATGTGACTTGGGCTGGCTTAAAGATGTTGTGTTGGAGCTGTAGTCTTGCAGATCTCCAAAAAAGGGATCTGAAAGGATCCTCACATGACGCTCTATGAATTCCACCAAATCATTAAATCCAGCTCTATATCCAGTAGACTCCATAATGTCAAGAGCCTTGCTCCGCCAGCGCTCCTTTAGCTTGTAAGGCAACTTTGCCAAAATTGCCCTCATATTTACAGGCATGTCCAGTTCCTGCACATACTCCAGCTCCTCCATGATGTTACTACAACCTCGCAGAAATAGTGCATAGCTTTGAAGTGCCTTTGTGTCATCTGCTCTTATTGTTTGCCATGTTAAAGCCTTGCTGATATATGCAGTGGCAGTTTTGTAAGGGTTTCCAAAGTGGTCCTGCAGTAGAGCCTTGGCCACAGCATAGCCACGATCAGGATTCATGTGTTGGCAACTCTGCACCAATTCACGAGGTTGGCCTCGAGTGAATTGCTCCAAATAATACAAACTGTCTGCTGCAGTGGCCTTACTTTCCACTCCTTGCTCAAATGCTTTTATAAATGTCCTGTAGTGCAGAGGATCTCCGTCAAAAAATGGAATGTCTCTTGATGGAAGTGTCATTGACCGCTGCTGGTTCATGAGAGCTGCTGTTATCTCAGTTTGTCTGCTCATGATGGTAAGAAAGTCTCCAGGCATCTGCAGAGTAGTTGGCGACTGAGATTGTGTTTCATTTTGTTTAATTTGATCATTTATTTGCATGCTTTTTCCATTGTGTTCCAGCAAATTGTGCTGTGCGTTTGTTTTACATTGATTTCCACGTTGTCCCATTACAGGGTGTCCTTGACTTGTGTCACATTTACGTTCATTGTGTTCCACTAGGCGGTGCTGTTGTCTTGTGTTTGATGCATTCCATTGCTTTGGTCTCACATCCACTGTTTTAATTTCCATTGAACACACTTTAGATTTCTCCTTTTGATGCAATATTTGTTTGTTATTGTCATTTTGAGGTATGAACTCTTGGGCAGAGGAAATTAACATTTGTTCTTGTTTGGTTCCACCTTTGTTGCATATACTGTTGGCATTTGAGTATGCTTGTAACTGGCACTCTTCCTTGGCATCATAAATTTCCATTCTTGCCTCTGATGCCGCCAGTTCAGCCTCCAAATCAAGCATCTCTTTTCTTCTTCTTAGTTTTTGTTCTTCCTCTTCAATAGCATGCCGCTCCTTTAATACTTTAACACGGGCCAAAACTGCAGCCCTGTCCGCTGCTGCCCGTAACTTGGCTGATGAAGTGCTGGATTTGTTACTCCTTTGACTGCCTCTGTTGCTGAAATTAGACATACTATCCTCTGGAGAGAGTTCATCATTGTCACAGTTTTCCACATTTTCATTTGTATTTCCATTTGTTTGTGCATGTGTATTTATTTGCCCTTGTGTTTCAGTTTGAGAGAGCCATTGATTTACCTTGGAAAAACACTTTGGAATCATTTTTGCTTTAAACCATATTTCATGATTTTCACCCTCTTCAACAGACACTAAACCAATCAATGATTCATGTATACATTTTGCATCATCACACACCAGTTTTAGTTCATCAAAAGCATTTACCACCTTTGTTTTGATACCTTTCTAATGGCCTCTGGATTTCCCTTTTTTGATGGACACGGAGAAGCAACAGGTAAACATAGCCGCCAGGCGCGTCAGACCTAGCATTACCGGCAACACTTCATTAGCCCAGCACTAGGCTGGCTATTATACTGTCAAAAACCTGCCCGATTGGACTAAGTTTGGAACCCCAAAGGGCCTATCTTTTGAAGACGGCATGGGGACGAGCCGTGTGTGAGCCGCGGTGTGGAGACGCGTCCTACTATCACAGACTTTACAGCAGCCAGCTGTGGTGGTTGCTAACGTGGCTAATCTGAGGAGCGCTGGTGACCTGGAGCTGGACTGGAGCAACGCAGACCATCGCTTTGGATTAATAATAAAGGCGCCCAACGAGGTATGTGTAGCGCTACACCATCGATGGCCTAATTGTGTGCACACATTAAAATAAAATCCAATGCATTGGTAATAATCGCGCGTTTGGAATATATTGGAGAGTTGCGCTTCGCATATTGCGCCGGATCACGTGACTTATTGACCTACTTTTGCGTTCACCTTAATTGAACTCTGCCTTTCGCGTACAATGGATGCGTGCGCGTTGGACACAGACATAAATACTGAAAATGAACAATTGTCTAATGGTGCTGTACATCAAAAACGCATTGTGAAATTAACAGAAAGGGCATTGGCTGAAAAGCTTGATAAGCTACACAATACAAGAAAGTCTAAGCTAAATAAAGCAGGTGATATTAGAAGAGTTTTAAATGATTTGAGGTCAGAAGGGAGGTCGCTGCTAATTCTATCAAAATGGACACTCCTGCACCTACAGACCAGCTCATCTCATTCTTCTCAGATTGGAGGAGACTCAAAAGAGCAGTGGCCTGGTACTTAAAGCTGAAGTCGTGGTTGAAAGAGAAGTGCAAAGGAGTCAGTCAGTCACTTCCTCCAGGAGAACCAGCACCACGTAAGAAAGCCACCAGTTAGTCCCAAAGAAGCAAAGAAAGAGTCTGTTTGTCTTTTGAGGATTTACAAAATGCTGAAATTTCCATCATTCATTACTGTCAGCATCAGAAGTTCAAACAGGAGATTGACGCTCTTTTAAGTAGCTCCAAAGTGAGCCGCCACAGTCCTATCTACAGTTTGGATCCTGTATTTGAGGATAGGCTGTTGAGAGTTGGAGGCAGACTTCACAAAAGTGCGATGCCCGAGGAAGCCAAGCATCCAATTATTCTTCTTAACGAACAGCATATTTCCAGCCTCATCCTCATGTATGCTCACCAAAGTCTTGGACATGCTGGACGATCTCACACTTTGTCATCTGTGAGGAGAAAGTTTTGGATTACCAAGGGCAATTCTGCCATAAGAAAAATCATAGGAGAATGTAGCTTTTGTAAGCGCTACAATGGCAGACCCTTACAGCAAAAGATGGCCGACTTGCCTGCTGCAAGAATTTTACCCGACCATCCCCCTTTCACCAACACTGGGGTTGACTACTTTGGTCCAATCGAAGTAAAAAGAGGAAGATCTTGCTGTAGAAGATATGGTGTGATATTTACTTGCATGGCAAGTCGAGCTGTTCATCTCGAGATGGCATCTACACTGGATACTGATGCATGCATAAATGCCCTGAGACGTTTTATTAGTCGAAGAGGACAAGTTCAACATCTGTGGTCCGACAATGGAACAAACTTTGTGGGAACTGAGCGAGAACTTAAAAAAGCCCTCGCTAAACTGGACCAGGAAGCTATAGCAGGACACCTAGCGCAGGCAGGAGTTAATTGGACGTTTAATCCGCCTGCAGGCTCCCATTTTGGTGGTGTTTGGGAGAGGATGATCCGCTTGGTGAGAAAGGTCCTTGGCTCAGTGCTTCGCCAGCAGACCCTGGATGATGATGGGCTAACTACAGTATTGTGTGAGGCGGAAGCAATTTTAAATGACAGGCCATTAAATTAATTCATTTCATTATACATATTTGGCTCCTATAGGGGGGGGGGGGTATACTGTAGATGCCTTTCCAGTCCAATATAAGGCCATGCTAAGGGAATTTTCTGTGAAATTAATCTTAATCTACAATGTTTACCAGTAGATCTAGTCTTAAAAATAAGAATTAGTGAAACAATTTAATTCAAAAATTCCCACATCAGTTCAAAGATCATGTTGGCTTTGATGGAGGTGTGGGGTTTTCCTAGAGTTTGTCCTAAAATGGTTGAAAATCCCAGTCTGCCTGGTTTATGGCTGACCTTGATCCTCTAACTTGTCAAAAATTAAAAACTGATGTTTAGTCTTGTGTAATGAAAGTAATGCAGTTCAGTAACAGGACAACAAGCAAGTGAATTACTTCCAGCTCCATAAGGATGTAAGCAAAAAGTCAAGCAGACAGTAAACATGGAAAAGGATGTGTGTGAGAGTTTCAATAAGCCTCGGCTCTTGTGGGCTATTTGGTGTATTTATTCTGATTTTATGCAAATGAATTCAGTCCAAAAAGAGAGGAGAAGAACAGAATAATCCCGTATTAGTTACTCAGTGGGGAAAGTTTCAGAGTTGCAGTAGCTGAGAAAAAGCAAAGCACAAGTCAGGGAAAGAAAATCATCACAAACAATATGGACATTCAGCACACATGAAAGTAAAGTACTATACTCCATAGATTATGTGTTTGCCACCATTAAACAAACAAACAAACTCCTACAAATCAAGAAGATGCATCCAGTTAAAAATAGCTTTTTTTGTTTTTTCCCCTTTTCTTGAAGAGTTCTATCACATTAATATAGATAAAAGAAGTGCATTGGATAAAGTGAAGGAGAGTTTCCAGCTTATCTAAATGCGTCCACCTCAAACTAAAACAAAAAGGATAAGACAAGAGTGAGCACTAATGTGGTTTTGCTGAGAGCTCTGTAAGTGGTGTGAACAGCCTCTGCTTAGGCTTTAGTTTGGTCTCTGCTCCGTCTGCGAACAAACATCCAGCAGTTTAGTAACATTGCAGGTTGTAGCTTTATAGATTTCATGGTCGCTGTGACAGATAACATTCAGAGCCGCTCCTGTTTTCCATGAGTAAACCGAAGTAAGCTGCCACATAACAAACACTAAGAAAGGGTCATAAAAACCAGGATGTCAACGTGTTTTCATTGCATCATTTTTCTCCACTACACTCAAGCGCAGATCTGTATATTTGACACATCCAGCAATTCGATCCTTGTTTTAGATGATTCCTAACATTCCCTTGACTGAAATTTGTACACAAGAAGGCTTCATCGCTTAGGTCATTACACAGCAAAAAACAACATATAGAGTAAATGACAAATGAAGGTCCCATCAGAATGCCTTTAAACTTAATCTATCAAGAGGAAACTGAACGAACAGATCAGCACTTTCCTCTCCAGTCTTGACTTTCTGAATGTCGTGTCAGCAAAGCACCGCCAACTGTGTCATGGATTACACACTGCGTGTGGCTGCCCTGCACCACAAATTCTTGACTGGCACTGTTAGACCGCTGTTATATTAGGCCTTAAATGCCTCCTCCCATTGCATTTGACCTCTCTGCCATGACTCCCCGAGCGAGGTAGCGGCACTATTTTCGGCCTCTGGGCCCAACGCTTGACATACTAATTATATAACAGCGATGCAAGCTCGCTTTTTGCTGCTCCATTTCTTTTCTGTGCCATAGTTTAGTGTTACAGTATTTCTTCGTCAGCACACAGCCCTGCAGCGCTCCATGTGGGGCCCTGGAACTGGTTCCAAGTGTAGTATCTTATGCAAATGTGGGCTAGTCTGTTCTGTTTGTGTGATGCCTTTTCCTTCTCAGGCTTTATACTCCATTGTTAACAGGTGATTTCTTATCAAAATAGTGTTATTAAAGCTTAAAGCTCGCACCAAAGCTGAGAACTTCATATAAACAACCCAGAATACATGCAAATGCAACAGTATCTGGCATCATGCATGCAGCAGTACACATGCGTGAGATAAACACACAAATGGATGCATAGCAAAGTCAAAGGGCTGCAGATGGTTTCCAGCAACAGCTCTGGTGCCAAAATGGAGAAAATTGAACAATTTTACCCTTTGAAAATGCTGGGATATTCGGTAGCAAATTACAGCACTTTTATCACTTGAGATAAGTGTCCCTGTGAGTAAAGCTATTCAAGGAGTCAGTCCAACAAAATATTTCAGCATGTGGATGTGTCGCTGCATCCTTTCTGTGAATGTGTGTCAATGTGCATCATGGAGGAGCTTCTGAGGAGTGTTTACTTGGTTATTAGTGACAAGAACTTGTAAAAAAAAAAAAAAAAAAAAAAGATGCTGCAAGGAGTAGAGTTTATGATTTATCATCTTCTCTGAATGAATGGAAAAGTAATGAGATCTTTTAAGTTGTGGGAAGTTATTCAGTTTGTGCTATTAGGCAGAACTCAACACAGAAATCTTCCTAAATGTAACCATTTTAATACTTTTAATGTGATTTTTATACAAATACATATTGCATAGCATGTAGACTGTATGCATCATTTGTGTATGTGTGTGTGTGCGTGCCTGCCAGAATGTATTTGCATTAGGCTCCTACAGTCTATGGCCACACTCATGCATGTCATTGTGCATTTGAGTGCCATATACGACTCCATACATGCATTCATCCAGCTGAATGTGTTGTGTGAGCAAGTGTGTGTGAGAAAGAGAATATGTGCAGCTAACAAGCAGGGCAGCAGCAGCTGACAGAAAACATTATTCAAATCATGCTTATCCTTGTCTGACTGCAAAAACCTGACATTCAGCTGAAACACGAGCCACTGCTGCAAGTAGTGACACACACACACACACACACACACACACACACACACACACACACATTCCTGAGGATTTGAGCCACTGTTTGCTCTGATTCCCTGAGGCTCTTGTGGGATTTAATTCCAGGCCCATGCAAGGTGTTGTTATTGTTCTTCCCCTTTCAGATATTTAATTTGGGCTGCAGCCAGATTCTGGAGAATGACAACAAAAATATTTTTTCTTCAGCTCGAGTGTCAATGAGTGTCTTTTGTCCTTTTTATGTGTAGTCTGTTCCTGCTTTGAGTGCCCTCAAGGACTGATTGAGCATCTTCACCAGAGTTCCAGCCTCACATCGCTCTGTTTCACACAGCAGAGGCACAAGGGCAAGCTGATCCACACTGAGGAAACATTTACACTGTAGTTCACATCAGTTTTGTGGAGATTATTCACCATCGGTGAGGGTGACATGATGTCTTCTTATTGCTGGGTCACTCCGGTGTACTCACTGCCAGTAAGCAAGTTGGTCAGTAAATGCTGATAAGAGCTGCTGCTTCATTCTCCTTCCTTCTGACCTGTATGATATTTTCCTGCCAGTCTATGCTACTGCCAATATGTCCTGTTATGCAGTATTAATAACGCCACAAGGACCCTCGTCTGCCATTCTGGCATGTTGAAAAAGAAAAAAAGTGATTTTAACAGCCTAAAACTCCTTGTGCACGCTACAGATGTTTTCCCCATGCATGCCTCACATTTCCAAACCTTCTAGCAAAAAGTCTCCTGCTGTGACAAACATGAGGGAACAGCAAGTGCAGCAAAAAGTCAGAAAAATAAGACTCATTTTTCATGTTCTACATAGAATTTCTGTGTCGGGTTGTTTTAGAAGATGTGTCCTTTTGTGTAAACAGAAGAAACCTTTTCTTCCTAAATTGGAACCGTGTGAACAGAGCTGTATTATTATAGGCGATATATTTTATTTATCACAACTAATCATTAAAAAGAAATGTAACAATAAATCCCATATAATATAATATAATATAATATAATATAATATAATATAATATAATATAATATAATATAATATAATATAATATAATATAATATAATAATAATAAATAAATTAATTAATAAATAAAAAGTTATACACTCACTGGTCACTTTATTAAGTCACCTGATCAACTGATTAACACAACTATCTAATCAGCCAATCAAATGGCAGCAGCTCAGTGCATTCAGTCATGTAGACATGTTGAAGTAGACTTGCTGAAGTTCAAACTGAGCATCAGAAGGAGGATAAAAGGGGATTTATGTGAACTTAAACGTGACATGGATGTTGGAGCACATCAGAAACTACTGATCTACTGGGATCTTTGCATCCAACTGGGTTTACAGAGAATCATCTGAGAAGAGAAGAGGAGGCCCTGGGGGAGGAGACCCCAGGGAAGACCCAGGACACGCTGGAGAGATTATATCTGCCCGACCCTGGATAAGCAGCAGAAGATGGATGGATGGATGGTCTGAGAGAGAAAACCAAAAGATCTTGTTGATGTCAGTGGTCAGAGAGCAATGGGCGGACTGGTTTAGGAGGATGTAAAGTAACTCAAATAATCCCTGGTCCTCACCTGGTTATGCTGAAAATCTTACTACTGGCTTACAGTTGCAGACGACAACTCCAGGAACAGGTGTGACTCACACAAACTCAACAACCTGGACAGTAGAAGTTTAGAAAAATGCTGCCTGTTCTAATGAGTCCCTTCTGCTGTCACATTTAGATGATAGAGTAAAGTTTGGTAAAAACATGAAAGCATGGATTTATCCTGACTTTGTATTGACGACCCAGGCTGCTGGTGGAGTGAAGATGGGACGATAGCTTGGAAATGGACATCTTAGTACCAATTGAGCAACACCACAGCCTACCTGAGTATTGTTGCTAACCATGTCCATCCCCGACCACAGTGTAGCATCTTCTGATGGCTACTTCTGCAGGGTAATGCCTGTAAACAGTAAACATTTCCAGCTGCTTTCTTGAACATGACAATGAGTTCGCAGTACTCTAGTGGGCTTCATAGTGGCCAAATCTCAATCCAAAAGAACACCTTTGGGGTGTAGTGGAAAGGGAGATTCTCATCTTGGATGTGTTGCAGACAAAACTGTGTGATACTTCGCTTCGATGTAATGATACAACAAACCCCACATTATAGCTGAGACACTGTGGGTTCATTATCAGGGAATCTGGGAATCTAATAGTGAAAATAAACATAGGACCACAACATCGGTTGGAAATCACATTAAGGGTGTAAATGATGCTTGGTGGAGATCTGCTCCCTCCGAGAGCTTTCTCTAGCTCACTATGGTTCAATATGATCCTATATTAGTCTTTTTAACATTTTAACTTACTTTAGTGTGCATTCACATCAGGATAGTCCACCAGACTCGGTTCAATTGGGGACTCGGCTTCGTTGTAGGGGGATGTATCCATGCAAACCGAGATCATGTTCATGCTGCACTTTGGTCAAACAAGCAAAAGCTATGCAATAATATATCACAATATATTCCCATCAAAGGTGGCACTGCACTAGTATTTAGTAAAGAGAAGACAAGAGCCACATGAAGTAGAAAACTCCTCTTGCAAGCTAAAAATGGAGACGAAAATTTTGCTGTTTTGGGTTTTTTATTGTGTCTTATGCAAGTATACTGCAGAAATACATTGCAACAATGGACGCAGTATGAACAACAGATGAGGCAGAAGACTATCTCTATGTATTTACCCACAATGCAACACAACACCAAATGCAGGAAATTACCTTTTTTTGTCTTCCACTTCCTGTATTTGGTCCGCTTGAAATGGACCAAGACCTGCATTTGTAGGTGGACTGAGATCAGACCAAATCAGAATTTGTTTGGTGCATTCACATTTCCCCAAACAAAGTGGACTTTTCAGTCTAACAGACTGGGATTCCAATCAAAAAGACTGATGTGCACAGTACGTGCACATCTTATCTGATGTGCACGTACTATGTAGATAGTTTTAACCATGCAAATGGAATTGGATTATCATAAAGTATTAGTGTAAATCAAACTGATCTAAAATCAGTTAAAACAGACAAATTTCAGCAGGGTCAGTCAGAAAGAAAATAGTTAGAGAAACTCAAATAAATTGGGTGATAAAATTAATACAAGTATAATGCATTAAAACAATAATAATAATTTTAAAAAGTAGTTTAAATGTGTGAAAATATTTTCCCCAATATGATCATTCAACAACTTTTTTCTTTTTATTTTAAAGAGTGTTTATTTAATCAGCAACAATGTTTTTCTGGGTAGTAGGTTTAAAAATCCAGAGCAGAAAAATGCCAGGACCTATAGCATCCAAACATCCAAGCAAAACATTAATTTTAATAGGAAGGTTACATGTTTGTACATTTCTGTCCCCCAGCTGAATAAATGACATGTAAACTAAAGGAAAACAGTGCACACAAATAGCGCGTCTGAAGCAAAAACAGGGTGTTTAGGTGAGGAATAATTGCTGTTAATATTAGATGGATGAAAAAGATGAACACTAGCCAGATGATGTTGATAGATAAAGCTCTGAGGAAGGAGCTTTAACAGTGCTGGGCAAGCAAAGCCAATGCACTTCTGATACAACTATTTATGAACAGCTTCCTCCAGAAGAAAAAAAAAAAAGTTTTTCATTTGCTATGTATGTCATCTGTTATATGGGTTCCAGTTCATGCTCAGAAAAACAAACCTTTCTTTGCAGCTGATTCAGAAATTATGTCCTGACGAGACCATACCCATGAAGAATGTTATCTATTCTTATCTGTTCATAACTGAAAAGCAGAGCAGAGGCACTCGGTCAAGGTTGAAAGGACTCCCCCTCTTTATGCACACAAAGAGGAACAAGCCAAAACAAAAGATTGTGGCAGTAAACAAACTGGAAGGGCCTGACTGAGGAAGGATTTTCTATTTGTGTGTACTTGTGTGTGTCATTTTCAAAGAATACAACCATGCAAAAGGAAATACTGCAAGTGTATTCCTGTGTGCTCAGGCAAGGGGACACATAATTTATTCTGCTTGTAAGAAAATATTGCAGAAAACATGGTATGGAAATAGTTGTTCATCTTATTGGCACCATTAGCTCACACTAGTGTTTTATTTCTGCACAGGAAATAAGTGCGAGCCGGTGGGGGTTCCTACTTTTATTTCCAGTGCAAATTTTACCCCAAACTAATTCCTGGAGGCTGTCACACACACACGGCCAGTCTCATCAACTCCACTGTAAATATGTCATCAGTCAAACCGCATCGTATTCATCATGTCTGGGTCGACAGCAAAGACTGAACCTGATGTGGGTTTTAATAAAAAGGTCAATACTGGTGCAGCGTCTGCCTGACCCAGCATCAAACACACCAATGACTTGAGGTGCGATTGATTTACAGCCCTTTCATCCTGCCGAAATATCCTGAAACATGGACATGTTTCTGCCTGGATGACACAATTAGCATCAGCTCTGTGCTTTAAAGAGCTTCACTGACAGCTCTGTCCATCTATGGGACTCTCAGTCTGCCCATCATCATCATCTCGCTTCTGCCTCCAGTCCATCACCAGTCATTCACATCCTTCACTCTTCATAGTTTATCTTCTTTTTCTGAGATTTGATATTCGCACCGAAAGGTAATCGCCTGCGATGACTCATGAATGTATTCTTAATTCCAATAATGTTCAAAGCTAATGTATTTTATTACTCTGAACTGACTGTATGCCTGCTCCTCCACAATTCATGTTATCGGATGAAAAACTGAGGAGTTGCTGAGAGGACTGTGAGGATCAGAGGAAGGAATGGGCCAGCCATTCATGTGGCTCCAACAAACCATCCTGACATGAAGATGGAAAAACGACAGTGTTTGTACAAGAAAAGTTAACAGCAAACAAATGTCAAGTTTACAAACTGGTTTAATCTGTGTGAGAAAAGCAGGCAGGGAGGAATGGCAAAAAAAAAAAAACCCATCAAATTAAAATAAACCCAACAAAACCAAATTTCAACTGAGAAAACAAAAGAAAGACAGAAAATTCATAAAAACCAAAACTCAAGGAAACATAGAGATTATGACTATTTGTCTGTTAAAATGTCTGAGACTAGTAAAAAGGAAAACTGCCACATGAAATAAAACGAAAAAGAAATCTCTTAACTTCACCTTTTTTAGCCTAAGCTAGTCCTGTTCAGGGTTAGACTGTATTGTATGTATTTATAGGTGCACAATTTCATTTTTCTCTCTTTAGCAAAAAAAAAAAAAAGGATATAGAGACATGAAAACCAGCAAAGGTGATTTTGATTTTTAAGTGCTAAACAAATATGTGTAAACTATGCTCAGTATTTATTAATGAAGCAGCTTCTTGCAGCGATGTCTGTCATTGCTGCTGCTGTGAGTAAAACCACATCTGAGATCTCTTTAGATGAGATGAGAATGTTTAAAGAGCACAATATTTTGTGTTTATTTGTAATGGGGATAGTAGAAAAGCTAAAAAAAAAAAAAGAACAGATTTCCCCTGTGCTTTGTTCTGGAGTATTACTTTGCATCAACATGAAGCTGAATCTGTTCAGAACTTTCCTGGACAAACACTGCGATGTGTCACAGTAATGGATAGTCCCGGATGCAGGTGGGCATGGCTCAACCTTTAAACCTTGCATACTATCACCTAAAAAGAAATCATTTCAGCCCTGCCAGCACCTGCATACCTTTAAATATTTTCATTGTGTCCATGTACTAGTTGCTTTAAAATAGGTGCAGGGTTCTTTGTAACATGGTGCCCTCAGTTGTATGTTTTATGCTATCAAATACTTGTCAGTCTAGTCTTTTACCTATGAAGAAGCCTCACAGTAGGCTACTTGAAAATCTGCTTGAGTGGAGAAAATACCCAGAAAAAAGTATATTTGTTCTTTTTTTTTTTTTTCTAAGTTTTTTTATTCTTTTATAATTATAAAATGAAAACTGTTTGTTCAGAAAGCACACTGAAAAGCACCTGCATTGATACATGTAGCGAGCCCAGGGTGGGAATGGACACATATAAGCTAAATTGTTTTTAATGCCTGCAAAGCAAACGACCTATAAGGCTTCACTGTATGCAAGCTGTGATGCAAGTGGTTTGTTGAAGCAGGTGCATGGGCTACCTGCTGCTGGAAAGCTGACATTCTTGTAGTTTAAATGATACAAAGCATGAAACAATGCAGAGAAGAACCAATCAATGCTAGTAATGATCGAAACAGAACAAAAATCACTAACTAATCAATATTTTCCCAACAATAGTGGTCAGTTTTCATTGGGAAGATCTCATCAATCCAATTCATAAAACTTTTGACCAAGTAAAATTATTCAATATGTTTGTTCAGATAGCTGTTGCATCATCATACAGCTGAAATCTTTCATGTCATCTATTATAAGTTTGGTTTGCATGCAGAAAATCCCAATGCAGTGATGTTAGAAGAAGGTCAGCATGGTTATGATGTCTGAAATGCTCATGGACGTTTCCATGTTTGTCTACAGACCACAGGTTCCAAACTCCAGTCCTCGAGAGCCAGTATCCTGCAGGTTTTTGTTGTCTTCATGCTCCAATATACCTGACCAAAATTTAAAAATAGGTTGACAAGAAGCTGCTGGATCCATTTGATTTTTAAACAGCTGTATTGGTGGAGGGACACAAGAAAAACCTGCTAGATACCTTGCTGGGAGGACTGGAGTTTGAAACCCATGCTACAGACAATAACAGACAGCAATGCATGGACACATGTGTAGAAAAACTCATGTAAAACCTGCAGTTTTTGTACCACTGTTATTAGATTTGGACAAGGAGTGGAAAAGGCATTAGGCTTGTTATAATCTGGCCGTTAACCAGAGTGCTTTTGTGATGCCTGTCAATCAAAAGGACACGCCCCTAAATATGCAGAATTTCAAGATCAAGTTGCTTTTAAATGGGTGAGTTAAAAAAAAAATTTACTCTCTCCACAGTTGTCATAAAGGCAAATTTGACCTATTAAACCGAAAATTAATTTTTGAACCAGGCTGTAAACATGTTTATTTCTGTTGTGAAGTTGGTCTTTTTAACATGGGAGTCTATGGGGATTTGCGCTGATTTGCAACCATCCCCTAGTGGATGAAAGGGGAAATGCAGTTTTATGCACTTCTGCATGGGCTCCACATTTTACCGCCAGAGATTGCCGCTTGCATTTTCCTCACCTGCAGCCCATCACCTCATCAACTGCGTGCTCTGAAGCCTCCTACCTGTTCTTCAGCCTCTTTTCACCTCAGTCAGCTCTGGACTCTCCCTGCAGCTGCAGATCCTGACGATCTTTGCCTGGTTTGGGTTTTTGTTTCTGGCCGACTGCACGGTTATATGCGGCCTTTTGCCACAGTCATTTTTGGTTCATCTCTCTCTTTTTTTTTTCTTTTTTTTTTATTAAAGCAGTAAGCCGGGAGTCCTGCGTTTGTGTCCGTACTTGTAACCAGCGACCAGCCATAACAAGGCTGAGGACTGGTTGTATTCATAGCAGGTCATAAACCGCATGAATCTTCAGGCATATGTTTAAAATAAACTGATGAACGAAAATGAGCATCTCTCAGCACTTTTTGTGTGCAGCAAAATGTTTTGGCAGGAAACTTATGCGGCAGGTAGAATTAATGAAACACTCAAAGAAAGCAGAAGGAATTCTTTGAATCTGAAAAACGCAGACAGTCGCTGAACGGAAAATCAATGCATATTTGGCTGGTCATGATACATGGAGGACCTGCTTGATGAATCAGATCATATTCATGTTGAGAGCAGAATACTGCTCAACTGGCAGTGCACTTCTCACCCCTACCTCACCCGTTAAATCTCTCACTGCTCATCTCTGAATGACTCTGAGCCCTGAGAGAATCTTTCACAGGTGACCTCATCAGCCTCTGGTTGAGAAGAAGCCTCCTCAGGCTGTTGTTGCTTGCCGCCAAAGAATAGATCAAATATGTGATGCTCAAAATGCAGCCGCCGATAAACTGGAGCCAATTATTATCTTTGTTTCTCTGCCTCAGGGGCCCCAGTGGGCTGGTCTGGCCTGAGATGGGAGATGGGAGAGGGGTAGAGGTAGATATATGGTGTTGTGGATGTCTTGGCCAAGGAGGGGTTGTTGGGAGTGCGCAGAGCAGCAAATCAAACACCTCTAGTGAGTAAAAAAAAAAAAAGAGAGAAATCAGCCGCTCAGCTTCTCGGTCACCATAAAAACATCACGAAGCGAGACCCTGGTTTCTCTTTTTCTGTTTCTATAAGAGCACGCTGGCTATCAGCTATTAAAGAGGCCAATCCACGAGCAGACTGTTGCCATAGAAACTAGTAATAAAGGAGTCTGGGAGAACGAGTCTTGTGAGGACGGGGGAGCATATAGGCAAGGTTGAGCTCAGGGTTGTGTTTGCTCTGACCCCCGTGGCCTTGTTACAATATATATGACCCATTTATGTCTCCATCCACTGTAGCGACTGACCTTGGTGTTTACGAGGCCGCCGCGGCAGAGAAGGCCATCATACAATTGGCCTGATTCATGTGACAAGTCGGCTAAACAACGGGCTTGTTACCCCCAACACACCCGCCTCGCTAGCTCGTAGCGTTTGCTATATATGTGCTTGTAGAGATATATTAGTTGTAAGCTCAAGGCATTATTTTGACAGGTAGATTTAGTTACCTGTTAGGATCAATACAAGCTGCTGGACCAGTTAACCAATGGCGTGCTTAATAGCATATCTTGGTGACATTTCTCAGAATGACATGATTTATTTGGTGATGCTGAATTGGCATTATGAAAGTTTTTTCCTTTTTTTTTAATATTAAAAGGCTATTACGTGGATAAAGAACACCATAAATCCTCTCACTGTTTATCCCAGAGCTAAATCCATTCTCAGCCTTTTGACCAGTGTTGGAGCTTGCGAATAAACCACTTCCTGCATCCAAGGAAGCAAGAGATGAAAGGCCAGCAACATCAAAAACTGGCAAACAGTGTTACGTTTTGTTATGTCTCATTGTCTGAGTTCAACGTCTACTTCCTCGACGCCTGCTGAGGATCCGGAGATGCAACTTACGTCAGCCCAGAGCAGGATCAAAGCCTGTCAAGATGACTGAGAAGCATGTAAAAAAAATGAGACTTGTACAGGACTCTTTCTCTTGAACTGGAAAGTTACATTTTTCTCTTGTTTTAAACTTCAGTGAAAAAACTTTGAGTCCTTATGAAGTAAAAATATTTAATGGTTTTCCTTATTAAAAAACAAAAAATGTTTTCATTTATTTCTTCCCTGCATAACAAGTCAACTACTTCCACAACTGAATAGTTGATTCATAACGCTCTATCTATCTGCATCAACCACTGGAAGAGGCTGCCAATGACCAGTTCAACAAGCCAGCCCCGATGTTAAAGCTGTATTGGTGGGCTTTATAAGCTACCACTACTTCACACTGACTGGTTTTTGTCAGCAGTGTCAGACCTCTTGGACCCCCAGATACGAGACATTTGTTTACAGGTCATTAATTACATAGGTTCTTACTCTGCCATTGTCTTAAAGACTTTAGACATTGTCTTAACTGGTAACACTGGTCAGCTTGGAGCCCTATGGTGTACATCACCACTGGTGCCACATAGATGAAATGTATGTGATAGTGTACAAGTTAATTGTTAGATATAACATAGATGGATTTAATAATGGATTTTTAAAATAAATGAGTTGCAAAGTCTGATGTTTACAATAACTATATTAATATTCTTTACAAAAAACATTTGATTAAAAGAAAAAAAAAAACATTGTACCCAAACTTTAATCTATTGACATACAGATGGTCCGCTCGTTTTAACTGCAAACAAGATGTGTTTAGGTGGCACATTTAGCTTTATATACAAAACAGTAAATCAACATTAAACTGCTGTCTTACGGTGAAGTTTTGAAGTAAAGAGATGATGTGACTCCCTGGATATAATCTAATTTAGTTCAGCTTTATTTATATGGTACTCATGTATAACCGTCATCTTTAGGTACTTTTCAAGACAATTCAATCCCTTTTACTACAGTCCAATTATAATCAAATGAAAACAAAACTATACAATGATCCACATTATTATTAACACAACTGTCTACTGTTCATAAAAGCCGATTCATAAGAAAATAATTACTTAGCCAAAGAAAGAAAAATGGCTTGCATTAAATCTTGTGTTTAATTCAGTCCCCCATCCTCAGCATTTGAGTGGTGGTGGACACAAGTGAAAAGGAAAAAACTCCAGTTTAAGAAGGAAAAACCTCCAATGCAATTCGGCTGAAGAAGGGGAATCTATCTGTCTCAATCAGCTGGGGGTGGAGAGGGCAGGAAAGAGAGGTCAACAAGCAGGGATACCTGCTGAGAAAGAAGAGAAGCACAAACTGATGACAACAATAATGTCAGATATTTATACATGGAGAGCAAAGAGCAAAGCCAGAGAAGTGCAAGGCAGTGCTCAGTGGACCTGGGATGTCCCCCGGCAGCCGAAGACTACTGTAGCATAACTAAAGAGACAGCTACGGGTCACCCAAGCCAGACTTAACTAAAAATAAAGATAAATCGTTGTGTTTCATAGTAAAATATCATGAAAATGATAAAATGACAAATGGAAAAGGAGTAAAATGGACTTCAGTGCTTTCTGTCTTCAGCATTTCCTGTTTTTGCAGAACAAATTATTCCAGATGAAATAGATTAATATCATAGCAAAGAATAAAATAAAATGAGCTTAGTGAATAAGACATGGATTTATATTACTATGGGGAAAATGAATTAACCCGACTGTGCAATTAATAAAAACAACTTTTCTTTTTCTTCATCACTTTGATCTTGTATAAAATGCAACAAAGAAAGCAGCAAAGACTTTAAAAGCAAACTGGAGATAATTCTCTACATGAAACAACTTATTTAGCTCACGTTTCTTCTGACACTGACGGTGTTTAGGATGTCAGAGAGGACACAATGTAAAAGAACAGATTACAATCTTTGTATTCACCTCTTTTCTTTCTGTTAGTTGGTTTTGATTCTCCACACCTAAAGGGTTTTATCCCTTCATCTGTAAACCCGTCACAATAGATTTGACTCCTATCTGTAGCTGACACCCATGGGCCACAGCCTATATTGCCTATAGGACGGACCTGCACTCCTATATGCTTCAGACATGGACATATATAAGTATTGCACACTTTTACGTGACCATTCTGAAAACTTTTCTGATTGTGCAGCTGTACTATGCAAAGGTACCGCTGCACATTCAGTATTTATGAGAATCTAATAATATTCACAAGCATGCAAAGCTTAACTATGATAGAAACATCTCATATGATCCTCATCCGGCTCACCGGGACACTGCAGAGGTGCAAGAAGTGATATTAGACTTCATAAAAGGAGCAATTTATTGCAGTGTTGCTTAATTAGACTGCATCAGTCCAAAGTAGAAACAATAAAACCTGCAACTCGAGAGAAAATTAGACGGCTGGAATTTATGGTTTTAATCTGATATGTTTATATGTGTCACAGGATAACAGTTCAGAAATATAAAAGCTATTTTTTCCAAACTGTGGCCAGATATATTTGAACTTTCTCATATGAAGATGAATGAAATCTGTAGTATGTTTTAATGTTGTTGCAACAGTTTTATTATTTGAATATGAATAATTGTAGACACGCACAACAATATATAGGAGTTCATCTTTTCTTATATGTTTCTGCCACTGATGTGGAGGATTTAGTTTACAGGGCTGTGGTTGGTGATAAAACTGGTGGAAAATATGGAAAAAAAACTTTTCCCTGGATGGTTCATGTCATTGACAAATTCTCTCACACAGCATCATCTGAATATACACTCATTAGTCACTTAATTAAGGTCCCTTGTTCAATTAATTGTGCGCACATAAAACAAGTTACACTCATTGGTCACTTTGTGAAGTCACCAGATCAGTTGCTTGTTAACACAAACACATAATTAGCCAATTTTTGTGGCAGCAACTCAGTTTACTTAGTCATGTAAACATGGTCAAGATGACCTGCTTAAGCTCAAACCGGGGATCAGAATGAAGAGGAAAGAAGATTTAAGTGACTTTGAACAGGCATGTAGTTGGTCTGAGTGATTTAGAAACTGCTGATCTACTGGGATTTAAGATTTAAAGGGAATGGTCTGAAAAGGAGAAAATAACCAGTGAGAAAGCAGTTTTCTGAACCAAGTATTGTGGTAAGAGGTCAGATAATGGGCAGACTGGGTGGTTGCTGCTGGTGAAGTGATGGTGTGGGGGATATTTTCTAGGCACAGATTGGACCCCTTAGGATCAGCTGAGCATTATTACACAACAACCTACCCGGGTATCGTTGCTGATCTTGTCAATCCATTTGTGAGCAGAGTGGAGCATCTTCTGATAGATGCTTCCAGCAGAAAATTACATCATATCACAAAACTCACATCATCTCCAACTGCTACTCTACCTGACAGTGGTTGCCTTTCCATTACACCTAGAATTGTTCAAAAAGTAAATCTCACAATAAAAAAACACTAATGTAAATACCCACATTTCTAAAAAATAAATTAATTAATTAATATTTTTAAAAAAACTCAAACATCGCTTAAAAGTTTTTACGCTTTCTCTGTGAGTACTTGAGCTTCCTCCCACCATCCAAAGTCATGCATGTTAGGTTAATTGGTTACTCTAAATGGCCCATAGGAGTGAGTGTGAGACGTTTGTCTCTGTGTGGCCCTGAGATGGACTGGCGAGCTGTCCAGGGTTTACCCTGCCTTTGGCCCAAAGACTGCTGGGATAGGCTCCAGCTTCCTCGCGACCCTTCATTGGACTAAGCAATTAGGATAATGGATGAATGAGTTTTTACGCTCTTATTTTATCTTTTTTCAGAAGTTACAATATAGTAACATTTCACAAAAGTTTAATGGAAACCCCTCTTTCGTATTTACGTGTTCCCATACGTCATATTGGGGATTGTGACCAGTTCATTTCCAGTAAAGTGTCATGATATGTTTTGTGTTGTGTCTTTAGTTCTCGTTTCCTGTTTTATTTTGTAGTTTTCTTTGTTTAGTTCCCTTGTGTCTTGTTTTCTGCTTTGCTTTCCTTTTCATTAGAGTCACCTGGACTCATTGGTTGATTCATTACACCTGTCTTGTTCTGTTTCAGTCTGTATTTACTGCCCTTGGTTTCAGTTCTAGTTGCTTTCATTGCTTTTGTTCGCTTCATGAGTTTGCTTCTGTGTGTTAGTTGATCCTCCGTCTGCTGTGTTTGAGAGAGTCGTCCGCCTTTATTTTTTTTGAGTAAAACATCTTGATTCTGCATTCCTGCCTCCCCTCCTGCATTTGGGTCCACACATCCACCATATTGTGACATAAAAGTGTGGAACAAAGTATGGAACAAGGACCAGAAAAATAAAATGAGAGAAAAGCTTTGAAAAGGTGTCACAAAGTCTCAGCAGCAAGTAGAAAACCCCAAAATAAATATTTTCAGCTACCTTGCATATGTTGCAATTCTTGTGAAATCTCATGAGTTGGATGAGATTTTTACTTTTTTTTTTTACTTAAGCGGTAAACAATTTTCATTGGAAAAACCCACAAATTGCAATTATGGAATGTCAAAATGTACAAATACCGCTTTTATTTAACACAGCTAGTCAGCTCACTGTACTCCATCGGCCTCCACAGTCACCAGATCTTAAACCAACCGAGCAGCTTTGGGATGTGGTGGAATGAAGGATTCTCATGATGGATGTACGGCTGACAAATCTGCAGCAACTCTATGGTGCTATCATGTCAGCATGAGAAAAATGTCTGAGGAATTCCAGCACTTTGTTGAATCTATGACACCAATACTTCAAATAGGTCTGAGGGTGAAGACAAGGCACATCTGGCCATGATGTGCAGTCAGGTTAGGAAGTCCCTAGGCAGAAAGAAAGACATATAATAAATCCATTTAAATAATTAGTTTACATATTTTCACTTTCTTTGTTAATTTTTATTTTTAATGTAAACTTTCAGATGATAATTTCCAATAACCTGCAGTAACAATTGATTTGAAACCGATGGTATTGTCATAGAAGTAAAAATGACTCAGCAGCACCTCCTCCTGGCCAGGCAGAGAGACTGCACAACTCACCCTTGCGATGTACGGTCGAGGCCATAGGCGTAATCCTGCACTGCCTTGTCCTCTCATATCATCACAATGGTGTGTTCACGCATGCGCAGTCTGTTCCCTCATATAAACTCATATATGTAAAAGGGCAGATCGCTACGCTGCCTTTTTATGTTACTGTACTATGCCAATAGTCAACGTACATTCACAGACAATTAATGAATCAACACTGCGCTCTCAATATTGGTTTACGTTCCCACTGGTGGAATGATCCTACTAGAGAGGCTCAAACAGTTTTTAAGTCCTCCATCCAGTAGGAAAAACGCTACTGGATGTTGTGACATACAAAGAGACTACAACTGAACATTTTAGTTAGCTTTAGTTAGCAAGGTTTAAATGTTGTCTTAAGGTCTTAATTGTGTTAGATTAAGCAGGCACTTGCCTGTCTACATATTTAAATGATCATTTGTGCATCAGGCACAGTTTGCAACTGTCTCCCTATCAAACCCTGGAGCTCACGGCACATGACTGGTATCCGGCACTAGCAAGCTGCATCAAATAAAGTGTCTGGTATACGTATTTTAGGTGTGTGTGTGTGTTTCTAGGAATGCACACAAACTTCCCCTCCCCCCTCATCACTATACACATACAGACTGCATGTTCTCTGTTTCTCTGCAATAATTTGCTTTAATTCTCATTTCTTCTTGGACATTTCATCATTTCCACCATTTATGCAAACTCCTTGAACATGCATCAGAGAAACATCCCAGTTAGGTTAGTGGGAGATGGCCGTTGATGCAACGTAATTAATTCCCAGTTTGCATCTTCCAACCCCTGACCCTTCCATCCATTTCCCCAGAATGCCCCCCAAGGTTGCAGCACAGTGTGGGTCCCAGCTGCATGGAAGCAAGCCTGAGTGCATCTCCTCGGTTGCCATCACAACCTCGTAAGCCACAGGCTTGCCTCGTAGCCAGACATGAGGATATGTGTTGTGTTTACACCCAGCAAGAGCAATATGGTGATTAAAAGACGGGAAGCGTACAGCTAGCACAGAAGATGACAGCGCTTCATTTGGAAATTCAAAAAAGCGAAACTCAGAGCGTAGAGATGTTGCAGCCCTGGTGTCATTTTGTATGAATAATTCCTTTTATTTGATTATGCACTTTCAAAAAAGTTGCCCCTTTTGATCAGCACGGTGTCAGGTTGTTTGCAGGTGAGGCTGCGCCCTTGTAGTGCCGGATTTCATGGGATGCTCTGTTTGAAGAGTTCTGTTCCAAAGTGCTTAAAGTTCACTCAGGGAAAACACATAAAAGAGCACAACTGCCAGGGTCATACAGCTGCATGAAGTCATGTTACTGTATACAGCCCTTCTGCAGAAGTTTGGGTTTTAAATTTTGGATCTGCTTTTTAGATCATTTAAATGCATTGTGTGAAGCAATCCATCAGACAATATCATTGTTCAGCAGAGGATGATTACAGCTGTTAGTTTGTTAGTTAGTTATTTAACAACAATTATGATGAAGATACATTTAACTAGTTAATAAGAAGTTCAACACATTCACTTAAAAAAAACTGATCATGTATCTTGATTTACAGCAGGAATAATGGACTTTTTACTATAAAAAGGGAAGTGCAACAAAAGGTATCATTTATTTTACTTTAACTGTAAAGAAAGGTATAGTTTATTAAATAAAGATGTAATTTGATCAGAACACTTTGAGCTTATTTAAAAGAAAACAAAACATTATTAGAGTACCAAAGTCAGCTGGGAATAATGGATAACTCTTGGTTCTAGTTCATTGATTGTCCAAAGGAGAATGTTGCACAAGCTGATGAAGATGATGGAGGATCCTTCACACCCTCTCCACAACACAGTGATTAAACAAAGTGTGTTCAGTGAGAGGCTTCTTCAGGTCCGATCCAAGACTGAAAGATACAGAAGATCATTCCTGCCAGCAGCCATCAGCCTCGGGAACAAGACCTCCTCAAATTAATTATTATTATATACTACAATATTGAATTTCCCTTTGGGGATGAATAAAGTATTTTTCATTTAATTTTCATTTCACTACAACCTTGTCTTTATAATAATAATATTGAGTTTTGAAATTTGTGCAAATGTGCAAATGCAACTTCACTCCTCCAAGTGTCATAAGCAGAAGAAAAAAGGGCCACAAGACCCAGGTCACCAGCAGCCACAAAAGAGATGCAACTCAGGCAGATCACTGCAGGAATGACCACGCAATGACCCAGAAGCTGACAAAGGAAAGCCCCAGTCAGGGCCCTCACAGCCATGAAGCTCCCTTCTGCTTGGCACAGGCCTCACCCCCACCCAATACTCAGGAGTACAGTAGTGCCTTACAGCCCTAACTGTGCATCATTACATCATTACTAACAGGAACATCTGATAACTTTTCACTACAAAACTGCCAATAAATGGGGGGGGGGGGGGTTGGAGTTGCCAGTCCATATTCCGAGGCTACACATCCCATGAGCCCTAATGCAACATGGCATCTCCCATACTTTATGACCTCTTTCCTGTAAAGCTTCTTCAGAAACAAAGGCCAGTAGATTCCTAAAATAAAAAGTTAATCATTGGATGACTCCCTATCTACAAGAAACGCTGTGGATCCCAGGATCTCCTTCCTCTGTTGCTTTGTTGCCAAATTTCAGCATCTTGTTTAGTAAAACGTATTCCATCTTCAAGAACATGAAAAAAATATCTCAATTTCCATCTTAATTCCAGTTTCACAGCCAGTGCACGGATAATATTGCAGCGAGTTCATGCAGACTCTGATCTTTCTTGTGAATTTAGCAGATGTCATCCAGTATTGCTGACACCGACTTCACTGGGATGTCATGTAGAACAGTTCCTCATTATGACTTCACTCCGCTTCCTCAGAAAGATAGGCAGTGAAGTCTCTTTTTCAGCATTAGTTATACTCAGTTTCTGTATTCAAATGTGCGAGAACATCCAGATACTTTATATCTATGTCTTTATTAGTGCTGCAGAAAGATCATGCTAAAATGATTTAACTTAATTTTTTAGAAAATTCTGATCAACTTTTTTCTTAAATTAAATGTACATGATGGCTGCAGTCAGTTTTCTTTGGATTTGGATGTGTTTTCATCCGCTGTCCCTGCCAAACTCGCTGTATTTTTATCATCTAAAAGTGAAGAAAGAAACAGCAACATGCTGCAATTAGCAAACGACAAGCATGTTGACAAGTTACTAAGCTGTCAGGGCCTCCTAATAAGTATTTATTTGAAGCTAGGCTGCGGGCTCATGAATAAACATCCTTTAGCAGGTAATTGATAATTAATTAGCTTTGCACACTCACCCAATTAGAGAAATATGAGGCCATTAAAGAATAACAGATCGGTCGTTAGTGTCAAATATGCAAATAAATGTTTACTCATTAGGGGGAAATCTATCCAAGAAAAAATGATGGGGTAGTGCTGGGAGTTTTTGGCAGAATTAATAAAAGACTTAATTGCCCTCAAGCCAAAACAAAACTGTAAGTATATAAATTTAACAGAGAAAAATAATCTTCACTAACAAATCTGTTTTCAAAGCTAATAGATAACGTGACGCCCCAGTCACATTAATCATTAATCTGCTTTAATTTCAAGTTGGAGCTTTTCTTGCTTTGACTGTTTTTTTTTGTTTGTTTTTTTGTTTTTTTTTTTGTTTCTTTTTTTTCTATTTGAGAATATCTCAATTTAGGGCAAAGCTCTTTTTCATTTTTCTGTCTCTTTGGAAGGCTGCTGCACAGTGTGAGTCTGAAGTTTTAGGAAAACCTTGTCAGAGTTTTTCCTTCATTGAGCACAAGTTCAGACGAAAACATTCCTGTGCTGTGCTGCTGGAGCAGAAAGAAGACAGAAAATAAGAAAGAGCAAGGCTGCTTCAGGAGAAAGATACAAGAGATGACAGATGGAGAAGTTTTTGTTCCAGGAAACTTATTCTACACACTTCTGGTGTTTTGGAGCTGCACATGTAAAATATTTGACCGCTTTCCTTATCATTAACTCATATTCTCATTAGTAAAATGAGAAAATATTACAACTAGAGTGTCTTTATTTTAGGCAACATGCAAATGGTTCACAAGAAGGTGGGCTTTCGTTGGACAGTATGCATTGGACATGACTTCAGATGTGTTCCTGTTGCACCACAGTCCACCGCATTATGTCTCAAGTGTTCTTGAACATCTGATAATGTTGCATCACGTCTAATGAAGTTTTGAGAAATGCAAATGCTTGTTGTAACAAGCAAAAGGAGAACACAGACTTGCAATGTTTTTGAGCTTTAAAAAAGGGATGCATGGCAGTTTCATGTGCAAAATGAAAGCACATTGTATCTTAAAGCTCTATGTTTAGCCAACAACTGCAGTACACGTTTTAATGTAATCCATGAAAACCTGTAGTGCACAGACAATAGATTTGTTGCAGCGTGTTACTTGGGGTCCATAGTGTCTCTTTAAGTCGAATGGGAGGCAGAGTGTTCAGGTCTGACACCTTCATGAAGCTTATAGTTAGATGCCCCTTAGTCAGATTGTAGTTATGCTGCTATGGGCTTAATCTGCTGGGGGGTCCCATGATGCACTTTGCATCTCTTTTTGGTCTTTTTGTCTCCATGCCTACAGGTACATCTCAAAAAATTATAATATTATGAAAAAGTTAAATATTTTTTGTCGCTTATTTCAGAATGTGAAACCTATAGATTATATAGATTCATTACATATATAGTGAAACATTTCAAACATTTATTTCTTGAGATTTTTGTGATTGTGGCTTAATTACAAAGAAAACCCAAAATGCAGTGTCTCAGAAAATTAGAATATTACATAAGATCAATGAAAAAAAGGACAGAAATGTCAGGCTACTGAAAAGTATGTTCTTTTCAATACTTGGTTGGGCCTCCTTTTCATGAATTACTGCATCAATGCAGCGTGGCAACGGAAGCGATCAGCGTGTGGCGCTGCTCAGGTGTAATGGAAGCCCAGGTTGCTTTGATAGCAGCCTTCAGGTCATCTACATAGCTGAGTCTGGTGTCTCATCTTCCTCTTGACAATACACCACAGATTCTCTGTGGGGTTTAGATCACGTGAGTTTATTGGCCAGTCAAGCACAGTAACACCATGGTCATTGAAGCAGCTTTTGGTACCTTTGGCAGTGTAGACAGGTACCAAGTCCTCCTAGAGAAAAAAAAAATCTGCATCTCCATGAAGCTTGTCAGCAGAAGGAAGCATGAAGTGCTCTAAATATTCCTAGTAGATGGCTGTGTTGACTGTGCACTTCAGAAAACACAGTGGAGCAACACCAGCAGATGACATGGCTCCGCAAATCATCACTGACTGTGGAAACTAGGATCCGTCTGTGTGTAGCGGCTCCTGATGCGCTGAGTCCAGCTTCAGTCCACTCCTTGTGAAGTTCCCCAAATTCTTGAATGGATGTTGCTTCGCAATCCTCTCAAGGCTGCGGTTCTGCCTTTTGCTGGTGCACCTTTTCCTTCCACTCAACTTCCCATTAACATGCTTGGATACAGCACTGTGTGGACAAGCAGCTTCTTTAGAAATGACCTTTTATGGTTTTCCCTCCATGAGGAGGGTCAATGATCGTCTTCTGGACATCTGTCAGGTCAGCAGTCTTCCCCATGATTGTGTAGCCATCTGACCCAGACCATTTAATGGTTAAGGATAGGTATTTGCAGGTATTTTGACTTAATTAGTTGATTAGGGTGTGACACCTTGACTTGAAGTTTTTTACAATATTCTAATTTTCTGAGACACTGCATTTTGGGTTTTCATTATCTATAAGCCACAATTATCCAAATTTCAAGGATTGAATATTTAAAATGTTTCACTCTATGTGTAATGAATCTATAGAATATCGAGGTTTTACATTCTGAAAAAGGAGTGACAAATAATATTGAACTTTTTCACAATATTCTAATTATTTGAAATGTACCTGTAAATATATGATGGTATTATTGTCATTCCTTTATTATTTGCTCTTTTTTTCCTTTCTCGCCAAATATGCCTGACTAAGAGTGATGGTGCTTGTTGGCCCCATTTTTCATGCCTTCTTTACTCCCAGCTGGTCAAAGCAGATAGCCATCATTCCTGGTTCTGGTTCTACTGGAGGTCTTACCTCTACAAGGGAGCTTTCCTCTCCACTATTACCCAACACCCCCTGCATGATCAGGATGTGATATTTACTCTGAGGTTATTTTCAATTTATTCTGTTGGTTTATTAATTTATGGATTTATTTGAATTGGATTGTTACTGAATAACAATGAATTTAACTGTATCTGTAAAGGTACTTTGAGATGATCTCAAAAAAAGCTGAACTGAAACAAATTATGATTCTAGTTTATTAAAAGCCCATTGTTAGTCTCTCCATGTCAGTAGATAAATCAGACTGATGTTTTTTCTGTGTTTAAGGTCTTTTATTTGTCACAATATCTGTAATTCCAAGCTGATTCTGACTGGAGCCATTTGCCGCTGCTGTTTCTTTTGTTGGAATAGCCTAAAACAAACCTCCTTTCTTCTCTTCTGTTTTCCCCTTTTATGTTGGTACTTAAAGCCTCTCCAGTGTGCTGACTTGCATCCTGATCAACAAGCTTTCTTCTATTCATTAGATTTTTGCTGGAATGGCGCGTCTTTTTTCAACATCTCAGATTTACACCAACGGCATAAGAAAAGAAAGTGTTTATCAAGTATGCTTTGACATTCAGAGAAATCCAGAAGTGAAGCTACACGAGAAGCATGGAGTATTTCATGCATAGATACACTAAAAGCATGGAGTATTTCATGGATAGATACACCAGAAGCACTAAAAAGCAGGTAGTAGTGGGCAGGGCCTTGCTCAAAACCTTTACTGGACAGAGGTGAGGTTGCGTATGGTGATGATTCAGTCACCAACCCCAGACTTTTAATCTCATGCCAGGTAGTGAAAAAAAACAGGAATCCTTTACAGACTAACTGCTTTCCCACACTCACTGCTGTCAAAATTAAAAACTGAGTCCTCATGATATGATGACATGGTAATGATATATGTAACACATGACTTCTGGCACTCTCTGTGTCATTTGCACACATTTTCTGCTTTCTTGTGTCACTTATGTCATCAAACTAAAATTGCAAATGCTTTGGTCTTGTGTAAAATTACAGGGCTGGGTGCCATCCTCTCAAATGCTGTGAAAGACAACACTATCCATGTCAGTAGCATGCAATATAATGTGAGATATTCAGAGTTTAACAATGCAGGACTGCTTTCTGTTTTAGATACACTCCAGTTCAGAGTCTGGTTTGGAAAGAAAAACCTGCAAATATCCCAAATGTGCTGACAATCTTGGTCCAGAATCCTATTTAAACTCAGGTGATGTGGTGTTACGACCCACCTGACAGAGCTGCAAAATAAAACAGAGACAGAAAAGCATGGGTCAAACATGGACTTTATTTCTTTTTAACACCATGCAGTTGGTGGTAAAATTCTTAACAAGCTCCTGCAGCATGTATGGTGACCTCCCTGTAAGACACACCAGGCATGCATAATGCACACCTTCACAGGTGTAGCTAATGAAGTCAATTAAACATTAAACAAACGCAGCATTGCACTGCCGCTCCAAGGTCGATGGGGATGCAGAAAAATGGATGAAAACCATTTCTAACCACAATTCTAATTAAAAGAAAACCAGATTGGACAAACATTCTTTCCTGCAAATGTAATCTGTAGGAATCTCTGGAAGGCATCATGAAATCTAGAAGTCTTCTTTCTCTTTTAGGCTTGGCAGGGCTTTGATCATTTTCCCAAAACACTGATGCATATGAAGAAAACTAATCACTGAAAATGAAATTATGACTTGATAGATTTTGAAATGACCAGGTTGTTACAATACAGTTGTACAATGAGTTAAATCATTTACTGAACCAAATGTTCATGTTCAACACAAACTAAGCTGCCGTCAAGGCAAGGTCAGTGAAATGGTGTGTAAAAGAAATAAAAGTTTTTCTCAAGGCAAAAGCTTCTCATACAGACGTTTCATGACGTCAGTTTGTGTTTACTCGGTTGAAAGGCAGGAAGACAAAGACAGTTTTCCTAATGAAAGGCTGAATGCGTCTGTAAGAGGGAGGGTGATGGAGACAGAGATGGTTTTCATTCCCTTGTGAGCATTATTAATTAAAATCATGGCATGACAAAATGTAGATGGGCTAAGTAATAGCAAATGCATTATAATTTGTACAGATTTGAGAACAAAGACTGTCTGTAATAAGATATTTGAAATGTTTATCACTAAGAACAAACATTGATTTGTCTAATTCCTGCAGTTCCATGACAACCATTGTGCACCTGATTCATACAAGCCGTGTGCTCCTTTTAATTCCAGACACAAGCAGGTAAACATTCCTGTATTTTATTTATATTCTGCATTCATCACAATTTTGACTGCAAAGAAGGCCCCTGGAAAGAGATTATCAATTATTGATCAGCTGGCTGAAAAGATGAAGTTTAAACACAAGGTGTAAGTCTGCCATTGGCCTCAGATTTCAAGGGGAAAAGAGTAACCCTTTAGCAGCAGCCGACATGCCAAAAATGTCACACTGTGCTATATGATTCTTAGACAAATTGCATATATTTGCAATATTTTGGTGACAAAAAAAGCTTTGTTTCTTTGCTCACTGGTTTTGTTGGTGCAAGTTCCCCCTCTGACTCCTATTTTTCAGTTGCACCAATGTTGTATTCCATGTGTAAGATTTGTACAGTCTAGCAGCCCAAATGAATATATTCAACAAGTGGTTCCAAGAAATTGTTTTTTCTCATGGTTTCTAAATGTGTCAGAAAGGTGGGGAGGTTGGTTGATATCATTTAATATGCAATGAATTCCTTGACTCTGAGTTAATTTAGGCACAAATAAAAACTTACTGACCTATTGTGCAGGTGATGAACAAAGCAAAACACTTTGTTTATTTGTCCTGGCTGTAATATCCTTATATTACCTGTGTTGCATAACACATCATACCATGGTCTGGGTGATCACTCAATTCTGATTGGCTGCAGGGTGTCCATTAAAAAGGAATATAGTACACCAGTTTAAAAAATGATCCGTCAAATAGTCTAATAGTTCTAAATCATTGCGCTGCCTCAAACTCCAGTTGGTAACTATAGCAACAGAAATGTTAGCGACAAATGGTCAGAACAGAGCAGAAAGAATATCTGGACTGACAACGTCAGACATCACATAAACATGAGTGATTTAATCATTTCTTTCAATGTATTTAATGAATTTAATCATTTTGAAGACTGGGATTAAAATTGGTGCTAAAACAGGGATGAAGAAATTGCAGGAACAATCTTCATGAATTAAAAAGATCCGTGTTGTTCACATTTAGATTTTTCCACGACTGAATATTTCTTATGCTATCATAGAAACCGACCATCACACGTCCTCCCCAATATCCTTCATATTGTGAAGAAATATGCATTTTCAGGCAGAAAATCACAATAATCACAATTTTCATTGGAATCCGTTAAAAGGAAGGGGCGGCACTTCCGTTTAACACTCTTATCTTTCAGACTCGATTGCCTGAGGGCACACTCTGCAAACACACTCACCATCATATTTCACCATCATCAGGGATTTGTTGCAATAGTATCTGCTGCCAAATGAGCTGCAGGTAGTGCCAACGGCAAGTACCTTGGTAGCGCCACAACAAGAGACATTAAATAGTCCACTCAGCCGTTTCTTGTTAAAAACAGTAAAAACAACATTAGTGATAGATCTTATATTATTTCCTTTATGAGAGACCATGATATAAGCGGGATAGTGTTCGATGAGGTGTCCAATATCAGAAATTAATGGACAACGTGGAGGCGTGAACCATCTGTGCCAGACACTTCGTGGGACATTATCCCTTACTAAGCAGGGGTCCAGTAAGGGGTGGCTTGTCACCAGGCCTCTGCAGAGATGGATGACATGCTCATTCAGGAATTCAGCTGTTTTATACATGTAGAAGTGTAACATATAACAAAGAGCTCAGATGTGGAGGTGGTTGAACAGTGTAAAGGACAAGACTGATTATTTCAAATAAGAAAATAAGTAGGGGACTACAAAAGAAGAGGAGTGGTTTGCAGAGTTAATGCACAACCACGAAAACCAAGCTAAAGGGCCTGATCATGTCCAGAATGGTGCAGATATTAGACTGGGGCTCTTGCTGGGGGGTTATTGTGACTATTTGGTTATAGTAATGGTTGTTTTTCTTTTACTTTGACACACATTTTACTTCTATTAAAACATTGCAAAATGTAGAACAACTAACTGCTGTAAAAATCTACCGAACTCAATTCTAAAGTACATTATTTCAAATGTACTGAGAGCAAAAGTTTCTTTGTTCGTTGACGGAATAGTGTTGTTGTTGTTTGGCATTTTATGAAATGATAAAATAAAATCGACCATTAAGATAAGCATGTATAATCAAATGCATTCAGCTGCACATATCATATGTCTTAATGTTCAAAAAACTATTCAGCTAGTTGGAATTTTGTTTGGTTGGTAACTTCAGGGATATTCATCCACACTGGCTGCTGGTTCATTTCGATCCTGCTTAGCAGTGAAAACATTGTCATTTTAATGGGATTGTACGCTAATGATAATAGTCATGTAGTTATATAACTGTAACTCTGTAAACAAATGGCTGTAAAGGATTCACTCAGCCACAAACACAATAATATAATGCATCAAACTTAATGTGCAAATTTTCTGTGTGTAATGATCTTTGCCAGATGACAGATTAAAAAAAGAGAAATGCAGATGAAAAATATAGACTCATTGTGTCATGGTTGTAAATTAGACTGAATACATCCAATATTTAATATTTAAGAATTATGGCTAATTTTTATGTTCCTTACAATTCTTTGTAGAAGAAAACTAAAACTAACAACTGGCTCCGTCTGATCTGGTGTCAATAACAAGAAGACTTTCAGCACTAAATTAATAAAACTGAACTATCCTGATTGCTTCCAGATCCAACAGACCGACCATTTCTGTCATCCAGTTAAAATTGCCGAAATTGTTAGTCATTAAATATTTGCTGTTTAGAAATCAGGAAAAGTCAGACTTTCAAGTGTCAAATGTTTTAGAAGAAGCTTTTGACTTATGTGCCAAAATCAAGTCAATCAAACTTTTGTCTTGAAGAAAATATATATTTTGGAGTTATTGTACAAATGGCAATGACAATAATGAGACATGCTTTTTATTTTTGAGCATGCAATAACAATAAAATGACAAATGTCTACACTAAGCAGCACAGAGGGATAATTTTGTAGTCTGAGAAAGTCATTTGTAAAGCTGAATACACAACAATTATATGATTCACTCAGCTAAGATTTTCCATTAGATACAACCCTGACAAGTCATCATAATAAAGCTGCTGTTGCAGTGACTCTTACTGACCATAGGTCAGTTTCTCATAAACCAGATAACATGTTTTCACATTATTATGAGAGGCCTAAAAGCCTCACCTTTGTGTTTTTTTGTCCAACTCTAAAAATGCATTTTCATGAAAGCTAGCCAAACCGGTTAGAGCAAAAACTTCAAATCTTTTTGCAAATTTCCCTTTTATTTATTGATTTAATCTAATTTTTTTAAAAGGTTCCTGTTAATCATTCATATTGTGGGCAAAGAATTAGGTGCATTAGATAAAAAAGTAAACAGTATTTAATACCCAATATGAAGAAAAACAGGATTTAAACAGGATCAGATTGATTTTAATCACTGCTAAACAACAATCTGAATATCAGTTTTTTAAAAAGAACTCAACAAGGAGGTATGTGAAATTTTTACCTCCTTCTTTTAATAACAATAACTAGAATAAGTGAAAAGAAACAAAGGCTTACTTTTCCCGCCATTTTCAAATAAAAGCAAAATGAATGTATTCTTTCATCAAAGCAGTATGTAAATGGAGGCACTCTCGGGGTCTGGCTCCTCAAGGACTTGCTGTAACATTTGTGGTACTGAGGGTTTGTTGTTTATTTCTCTCTTCATCACTGCAATCTTCATAGATGCTGTGCCAAGACAAAACACGAGAAACACCCTGTAGTTATTCATAGAAAAAAAAATCAGGAAAAAAATGTATGCCTTTAATGTTAAATTTTGTGTGGCCTTTGAGGGAAGTTTCTCTGTTCTCGTTTCTTGTACTCCATGAACAGCATGTGTGGTGAGAGTGTGCATTTGTTATGATTGAGGCTGTTTTCTAAAAAAAAAAAAATTGAATCCATTAAATAAATTAAAATTATGGAGAATGAGTAATGTTACAAACTTTCCTCAATATTTTAAAGCTCCTGTAAGGGGAAATAGTTTTTCTAGTGCTAATACTGGCAAATCAGAGTGGCAGTAAGGCTGTACAGTAAGACAGGTAGGAGGTTTTGTTTGAACTTATAAAGCTGGAGATGTTTTCTTCAGAGAGGTTACTTCTTTTAACCACTGATTGCTTTATTATGAGACTGTGGTGAGTTCATGCTGAGATCAGGTTGTCTTATGTACAGTTCTTTGAGTTTTACAGGCACATTTACAACTTCTCTGTTTAAAGCAGCTGTGAATGATGGTAGCCCGTAAGGAATGAAAGACAAATTCATTAGAAAGATGGTCACAGCAACTCCAAACAAATGCAAAAGCATCAACATAAGTAAAATGCCAGAGTTCATACACATAAAAACATGACTACTGAAGATTACCTTTAGTTTCTTTTTTCATGTTTTCTTCACCTCATGGCTAAATAGAATAATTGAAAAGCCACAAACCAAAGTGCTGAACATACAATTAAAATGATTAAAAATAAAAAAAATACATCAATACTAACGCAAGATTGGGAGCGGGCATTGAGAATTAGCCTTGGCTAAAAGGCTGTAGTATGTGACATGATTCTTAAAACATTCTTTCTTTCTTTGATAGGGGCAAGTAAGAAAAAGAAAGGAAGGAAAAGAGAAACAAGGCAAGAAAAAAAAAAAAATTAAATATGCAAATTAGTACATGCTTTTTATTATTTGTTTTACATTTAATTTTTTATTCATTATCCTCCCCACACCCCCCATTCATTTATGAATTTCTACATTTATTAGGACCGGTCCCAGAACTGGACCAACGCTTTAGAACTATATGAGAAGTGCCAACAGAGCTAATTACAGACAGAATTAAGAATCTGTGGAAATAAGTCATTGAATGAATAACAAAAGATGTGTTGATATAAATGAATGAATCAAAAGTATGAACAACAGAATGAACTAATAAATAAAGTAGAAATGTAGAAACTGTTAATAAATAAAGTTTTTAATAGATTGAAAATTAAGAGGAAAAAACTATATTTAATTGTATCTTAATTTACATATCTATCTACAATCATGGCACTTCTGATCATCTGCAGAAATTATAGACATATTACATTTACATTCTTTAAACAGGTTGCAATATAGAGAGGTGGAAAGTATATTATAATAATAAAATGTTTCCATTGTTGCAAATGGTTGCAAATCACAGCACTAACAGAGGACCGCAGCATTTATTCAATTAATATTCCACATCACTATAGCAGGAATGGATGTGCAGTAGGAACCAGATACACAGAGGACAGACTGTATGTGTACATGTTTTGGCTGCTTAATCATTTAGTTTGTATGCACTTTGGAGTACTGGTTTATCAACTAAACTGTGGTGCAACAAGCACAGTCCCACAGATGGTCGTGCAGGAATGGTGGTGGTACCAAAGCCAGGTGGGACATTCAGATTGTGCTCTGATTTGACCCATGTAAAAGATCATTCTGCTAACAGCAGAAAGATTCTGCTAAGAGCAGCAGAAACTTTGACAAAACCAACAGGTGCAATTATCTTTACAAAGCTGGATCCTACAGCTTGATTCAGGCTGATTCACCTATACACAGATTCAGTCCCACGGGTAATGTTTAGCACCCTTTTTGTGAGACATTGTTACAAAAAGCTTCCATTGAGGGTTTCCTTCATGCTAGAACACTTTCAAAGGTGGTTATTGCAGATGCTGACAGGACTGGAAGGAACTGTGTCATGCAGATGACACATTTGTCTTCTGGGAGACCAGATGCTAGCATGACCACAGGCTACACAAAGTGTCAGATTGGCTCCAGGAAAATGGCCAAACACTCCATGATGACAAATGTCAGTTTGCTCTTGACAAAGTCAAGTTCCTGTGCCATGTTGTTAGTGCCTATGGCATTGAAGGAGACCCAGAGAAAATAAAAGCAATCAGAGAGATACCTGTGCCCAAGGATACAGCAGATGTCGGAAGGTTTGTGGGCACAGTGAACTACATGGTAAAGTTCTGAGGATTTGCAGGGCTTGTACAACCATTTCGAGACCTGCTGAAGACACACAACGGCTGGGTATGAGGGACCGTAAAGCAGAGAGCTTTTGACGAGCTGCGTAACAAACAGATCTCATACACAATCCTGGTGAAAGTCGCTGCCGATGCTTCCTCCTGTGGGCAAAGAATGGTGCCCAGTTGCATTGATATCATGCAGCTTGTCAGACACAGAACGCAGATACACCCAAAGAGAAAAGGAAGCGCTTGCACTGATATGGTTTTATGAATGTTTTATGTTGTACTTGGTGGGCATGGATTTTCTGATACAAACAGATTGTTAGTCTCTTATTTTCTTACTAAGGGCCTGATGAGCTGCTGCCTCAAACACTAAGATTCAGACTGCATGTGCTCCACTTCAAGTACAGGATTAAACATGTACCTGGGAAGAATCTGCCTCACAGGGGACACACTGTCTAGGACACCCATCTAAATTCCGCACATGCCAAAAGACATGTAGCTGGAGCCGCCTCATAAAGGAGCATTTGTGCCAGGATCTAAACAGAGATTGAGGCAGGTCAGGACTGCACAAGACACCAATGACGTCTACAACAGGCTGAGACACATGCTGATAAGAGGTTGGCCCATAAAAGGAAAGCTCTTCCATCTCAACTCCAGCCCTGCTGGCAGTATAGCCAACAGGTACTGGCTGCACACAGATGAGTGGCTTGTTATGCCTGTCACTGTATAAATGTATAAAATAAATGTATAAAATGTAAAAAACACTAAATGTATAAAACAGAAAGTGGACAATGGCCTACTTTGTGCAAGAGAGGCTTACAGTTCACCAGAGCCATTGTTGATAACACCATGCCAGGGGAGGCATGGTGGCGTTTGGTAGAAGATCTATATCTTTGTGGACCAATTCTGTCTATCTGGTGGCCAACAATTACTTCTCACATCAAATAAAACTGGTTACGTTCACACAGTGCAAGTGATGGCAAAATTCTGCCAAAGAAAACTGGAGACAAAGGGTGTCTGAGACCCCATCTCATACAAAAATGGATAAGGAGCCGTCCAAGGCTCTCGTGGCTTACAAGGCCACTTCCTTGTCACATGGATCATCCCACACAGCTGTTGATGGACCTCAAAATCAGAACACCACTGCCCGTCAGTCAGGACAAGCTTAATCCAAAGTAGGCCTGACCTCTAGGCCTTGCAAAGAAATTATCAAGAGGCAAGAATAAAAAAGCTTCCTGGTTCAATAAACGTCACAACACAGGCCTGAGAGTTTAAGTAAGGAACATGTAAGATCCTGGAACAGTCAATGGACCTGTTCAGATGCAGAGTTTGTAAAACAGAGACCTACCATCAGGAACCCTGAGAAGAAATCCATCACATCAGGGTCATTCCAGAGATACCAGAGTAACCATCCTGGGTCACTCAAACACCACAGACTGTTTGTTTTACAGGGCAGAATAAACCCTGCACAGCTTTGGGGAGTCACGATGCCCACCCTGAACCCAAGGCCAGGAGAGTAAAGGCGGGGGAGAATGAAATACTGGTTATGAACTGATGTTCATCTTTTCATGTTTCACTTTTGTAGAAACAGTGAAAAATAGAGTAAGTTCTGTTCATCTTTGATAGAAAAGAACAGTCAGGTAAAGGAAGGAGATGTAGCTGGAGTTAATGTGCAGTAGGAACCAGGGTGTGTTGTTTTAGGCAGCAGATATGAAGAGGACGGACTGTGTAAAGGTGTAGACTACAAGAATAAAAAGACATAAGAGCTCTTCTTGTCTTCTGTCTGGATAATTAAATGCAATACTTCATTGAGCATGTTACTGTTCATCTGCATGCATCGTTTAAGGCTCAAAAATGATTCCTTTTTCTGTTTTGAGATATCAAAACTCTTTTACCTCATACTTTTATTTATTTTTGAGACCTATTTCATGAAAGCTTTGCTGAACCTCATATATTTTAGCAAAATCCAATGCATTGTTGCACCAACGTTTCGTACGAAACAAGTTGTTTTTACACAGAGCAGAGGAATAAAACACATTTCAGAGATTTAAAAAAAAAATCAATAATCCTAAAATCAAAACACTAAGGTAAGCAGCTAAGCCTCCTCTCTGATGTGAGACTACATTTATTAGTGGTGCAGTTAGTGTTTTTATTCATCTTATCTTCATCAAGATAACTTGAGCTACATGGCTCATTAACTTTATTCCCACGGCATTAAATTATTAATCCACAATTACACCAATTAATATGATACAAGTCTGAGTACTGCTTGATGTTTTTTTTTTTTCTTTTGAAATTTGGGGAAAGCAAATGAAGGGATGAAGACAGATAATGGAAAAGACGAAGAAACTCAGGATGCAACATTTGGCATTTGGAGTAAAAAGAAAATGTGTTCAATTTCAGTTTTATTAATCCCTTTTTAATTGACCAGCATTTCGTTCTGTATTAATATCTAATGTGTGTTATGGATTACAATTAATGGAAAATATATGTATGTATGTATGTGTGTAGAAGGTCTGTAGAAAATCTTTTGTCATGTAAAAATGATGAGAAAAGAGACGCACAATGAGAGAGTCACGATGAGCTCATCTGGAATGATCTCATAGCTGTACACCATGGAGACTTTGTGTGGTTGATTCCTGAGGGGAGTCTTGGGAGGTTAGCCACTGAAGGAGGGGGGAGACACCCTCCTTTATATTTCCCACTGCAGGTCTGCCTTATATGAACTCTCACACTGCGCTTTTGTGTTTGACTTTGATCTGGCACTCCTGCCAACATCAAAAAGTCTTCTGTCACCAGCAGCAAGCCATCCTCCAGTACAGTCAAAGGAAAGGTAAATGTAGAACTAACTGCAGGGAAACTAATGGTTGAGTCCTTATTGAAGCATAATTTTATGTTTTGTTACTGCAAAGGAGTGCTTATGACAAAAAATGAAACTGCAATGAAGCTGCCGAGAGACTAAACTGAGGGCAGATTTTGCAGACTGAGAAAGCACGGTTACAGGAAATTTCAGAAACAAAGGCACAGAGACAGTTTTTGCATTTTTTTTACAATGAATTAACTAAATACATGGAAATCAAGCCCACCAAGAGTCATTTGCTACATCTGTGTGTTTTCCTGAGCTCATTCACCCCCTTTATGAGAACAGCGGCTGCTCCTTAATTTATAAATTCCAATGGGGGATGTGAATGTGAATGCAGATTTTGATTGATTCTTTCGCCCCAGAGTCTGAGGGAAATATTGGAACCTCTTTACATGAGCCAGAAAACTCTGCTAAATATTCCAGCATTGGCATTATTCAGACAAGCAAACGAGAAGAAAATTAACTTTGCTCAGGGCCTGTTGATGCATTCTTGCAAGATCTGGCAACACAAATACCACTTTGCAAAGTCAAACTTTAAATATAAAAGCTAAATATATCTTGCTGTAGTTGCATGTGGATTGTCGTTTGCAACAGTCGTTCTCCTTCAACCAACAAAACCATACAACACCCTTTGACATGTACTTTTATCCTTGCATACAATCATTACAGCAATACTACAACCACGCTCGTTTAGGAGACATTATGAAACAAAGAGGTGTTTTATGTTTTTTCATTAAGACCTGCTGTGATTTAGAATCCTGAGTAACAGAGTCACCCATTCGGGAAGAGTAGATCAGTCTTCCTGTACAGCAAGCAGCTCTTAGGTTGCAGCTGCAACGACAATTTCTACATTGGAGGAAAATAAAAGTCAGTATTTAAGGGCTAGTTCAAATTAAACACACTTCATGAATAAAGGTGTGACTAGACGAGTGGAAAAGACTTGAGACTGGAAGGAGAATGTTCTAGATATTCTGCTTGAATGGAAGCGTGAAGCTTTTCTACTAGTGCGTACCTGTAATATTAAGCACCTTTAGCAAATGCTAACCACCTGTTTTAGCCTCATGCTACTGTAACCAGTCCACTTCTACGTTGTGCTGATTAACAGACTGTGGCAACACAGCACAATCTTTGAAGGAAACCTCTGTTTAATTTCCCTCCCGAAGGCTGAAGGAAACAAAATAAAATAGATCACAAATCCCAACCTGAACGTGCCCACTCCAATTCCTCTCCGACAGAAAGATTGTACAAAAAGGGCCGAATATGATAACTATATACAGGCATTTTACTTCCACTTATCTTTATATACCTGAAGGAAACAAAATAAAATAGATCACAACGTGAACGTGCCAATTCCAATAAGAAAGAACAGAAATTCTGCCAAGAATGACAACCCCAAATGATCCCTCCACAACCATCAACATGTCACAATCATTTACATACACATGTTGTTTTTATAGTCACAATAAACATTTGCACAGAGTGTACGAAACAATTGGATGGGTTGGAATAAAAAAAAATTTAAAAAATCAAATAATAATGCCATCCATCTCTCCGACAGGAAGATTGTACAGAAGGGGAGGAGTACTGGGGACTTTAGAGGAATTTAGAGGAATCACAAGAAGAAGAAATCAAGGAGGGTGCTTCTATCTTTAAATGAACTTCAGGGATTTTCAGATATATTAGCATTTATCTAGATTTTGTGAAATTCTAGCTTAAGGTTTAGTCATTCCTGGTTACGCTACCGCTTGGGGATAGTGTTAAACTTTTACCATTCAAACAACCGCTTGGTTGTATATTTCCTGTTGTTGCTTTTACTTCAGTGTAGGAAACTGTTTACCAGCATTTGTGGAGAAAATACACAATATACAGCTTGTTGTCAGAGATTGTTGTTATGGAAAATGCTTTTGTACCCATGAGAGCAACATGTCTAACAATCTGCAGTGTGTATTCTGAAAGTGGTTATTGCCAGCTGGAGTTACACCTTCCTGGCAAACCCAGTTACCCATTCATTGTATTCATCGCTAATTGTATCCATAACTCTCCCTGCATTTGTCTTGTTTTCAGTAGTAACCATTGACCCCTGTCTCTGACTGTATGAAAAGGAGATCACTCAGCAAAGAGGACAGGTTTCAACATCATTTTCATGGTTTTTATTTTTTGCTTTTTTTAAATATACACTAAAAACAGTTTGAGAGCTTGTGTGTGTCCAGGTGCCACTGGACCAAAGGCAAAATGCAACCTGGACAGCTCACCAGTCCACTACAAAAACCTACTAATACACAAAAACCAAAAAGAAAATGGAGACATTGCAAATTTGATTTAAAAACAAATGATGATTTGATTTCATACTCATAAACTAATGATGAACAAAAGAAAGATGTACATGACAATGCTGCAGATGGTGAGGAGGAGGATAAACAATATGGCTCATTTCCAGGCAGAAAACCTGTAATTTCATGATTCTATTTTTTCTGTACAACATTATGAGCCATTATGCGAAATCTGGGATGTTTGTGTAGGAATCACAGCAAAGAAAGCAGCTTCATAACTCAGCTTTACTTCAGCAATGACACTATTCTGATTTTTAGTACTTTTTTTGTAAAGTAACACAACTAAAAATCATTGTGCAGCACATAGAATCTCCCCTTTGTGTCCATTTTAGATGTTGTTGGCTGAAAACACACAGCAGCCTGGTTGATGGGCTCAGTTTTCAGTGATGAGAAACTATTTTGCTCTTGTTCGCAGAGAAGTCCAGAAAGAAAATCAAGGACTTTTTTTTTTTCAGAACCTTTGCTCTGTCATTTGTTAGCAGCTGAAGCTGAGTCACTTCACCACAGACGTGTCTGTTCAAAAATCCTTCCCTTCAAAGTTTGCAGATAAAACCTTTCATCATTTTGCAGTCAGACATTCTCAGATACATGAGTGAATGCAGTTCGACATATGTATGATCTAGTTTTTACTGTCCTCACTCCCAAATGGATTAGCTATCTTAGAGCTGATCCATGGTGATGAGCTCAGAACAGACATGAGATTCCTCGAAAACTGCAAAGCCATGATGCAACCCATGGTAACTGATGGGCATAAATATACAAACGTGTGTTTCGTCTCAGACTCTTAGAGAATCAAAAAGCAACAAAAATGTTAAAGTGTACAAAATGGATCAAGTGTGTAATTACAAGCAAACTACGATAAACATGAGAGTAAATGTTTCAGACTAGTCTGCAGTGTTGGCAGCCTTACTGTTGCAATGCAAGCAGTTCAACAAAGATAAGTGATTTGCTTGTCTTTAAAATGCAGGGCTAGTCCTCGGCGCTGTAGCTCACGTTAATAGCAACCTCTCATTAACATATGCTAAACTGAATCTTAAATTATGGATGTGGTAGTTGTGTTTTAAATTATCTGATTTATGCAAGGCACAAAAACCGATCCCCAATGCTGGACTGGGACTGCAACCCAGTCAGAGAGATGCTGAACATAATGAGAAAATAAAATAATGCAGCACCTCCAGGATGTTTTTTCTTCTTCTTCTGTATGGCTGTGATTTTGTTTAGTGACACTTTTGTTAAAAGTTTTGGTGTTTTACTTTGTTCTGTAAAAAAAAAAAAGGAAAAAAAAGCTGTAATTATTTAGTATATTATTCATTAGATTTACATTGACTAATAAAATGTCTTTTTACTTCAGCCAAGGCGTCCGTTTCTCTGTCTGTTAGAAACATAACCCAAACAATAATGGATGGATTTTGACAACATTTTCAGAAAATGTTTGATTTGGGGTGAACTGGATCACTGCCTGGATCCAGGAATTGTTTGCTGTGGGGAGAATGGGAAGAATTCTAACTCAGAACTACTTAAAACTAGGTCTGCACTCTGACTGGTTTTAGTTGTAATATTCCAACATCATTTATTGAAATAAGTAGGCTTTCACAATCCAGCAAAGCCGTTGAGGAAATAGGGGAAATTAATACTGATGAAGAGCAATTATCATCAGTGTCAACCAGCTATTGCATCTCATTTTGTTGATGAGTCTTACCATCCAGTGTGTGGAGTGAGCGCTGAGAAGGACGTCCAAACACCGCACCAATTTAAAAACCTGATGCTTAATTTCCACACCAATCATGAGAATGGTTGTAGTGAGCTGATAAAACAGGAAGAGCTGACGTTTCTTCGCTGTCATACAGTTGGTAAATGTGGAGCACTTTTCCCATCATCATTTGGAGGCTCTTCAGCTGAATGAACACTGTTCTGTGTCAGTGTGGTGAAGTTTCTGTATCGTCACAACAGGAGGACAAACTGAAAATGACAACATGGGTCTAAGTTTCATCAAGCATACTGTTATTAAAAGTTACTACTTATTTTTTTATTATTAGGATTATAAAGACATTATTGAGATTGACTGGCAACCTGTCTGGGGTGTACCTGCCTCTCAACTGTGAGTTGCTGGAAAAAAACTCCAGCTTTCAGCCAGAATAGGGTGGATTGCCCTCTCCGGGTCGGGAGTGAGGTCCTGCCTCAAGTGGAGGAGTTTAAATATCTCGGGGTCTTGTTCACAAGTGAGGGAAGGATGGAGCGCGAGATCGACAGACGGATCGGTGCGGCGTCTGCAGTAATGCGGACTCTGCGCCGGTCTGTCGTGGTGAAGAAGGAGCTGAGCCAGAAGGCGAAGCTCTTGATTTACCAGTCGATCTACATTCCTACCCTCACCTATGGTCATGAGCTGTGGGTCGTGACCGAAACAACGAGATCTCGTATACAGGCGGTGAAATGAGTTTCCTCCACAGGGTGGCCCCTTAGAGATAGGGTGAGGAGCTCAGTCATCCAGGAGGGGCTCAGAGCAGAGCCCCTGCTCCTCCGCATCGAGAGGAACCAGTTGAGGTGGCTCGGGCATCTGGTCAGGATGCCTCCTGGACACCTCCCTGGTGAGGTGTTCCAGGCACGTCCCTCTGGGAGGAGACCCCGGGGAAGACCCAGGACACGCTGGAGGGATTATATCTCTCGGCTGGCCTGGGAACGCCTCGGGATCCCCCCCGCAGAGTTGGCAAATGTGGCTGGGGAGAGGGAAGTCTGGGCTTCCCTGCTTAGGCTGCTACCCCCGCGACCCGACCCCGGATAAGCAGCATGAAGACTAGACGAGACGAGTCTCCAGCTTTCCTACAACCCCGAATTGGAATAAGAAGTATATAAAATAAATTAATAAAGACATTAAAAAGCTGTTCAGCCAGGCAGTTCCATTGGCTGAGTGGGAATGTCATTGTAGCTGAAGTCCTGGTTTCAAGTCTTGGATTCTGTCCCCTCTGTTGTTGCATGTCTTCCGATTTCTTTTCCACATCCTCCCATCTCTCCACCTTGGAACAAAGAACACCCGTGGCAAATAACAATTTAAAAAATTAGAATGGCTTTTTCCTTTTTTCTAACTCTACTCTCATGCATACCTATAAACAGAAACCCTAAAAATAATACTGGAGACCTGAGTGTTTAATTGAAAAAAGTCAATTATCCAGTGAAATGTATTTCAGGGATGCTGATAAAGCTAAAGAGAAAAAAAATAGAAAACTTACCCTCAGGCTAAATCAGTTGCAGCAGCTTTGTTTCCATGGTGACAGCCATGCAAGCAAAAGATGAGAACAAGCCATGCCTTCATATGCTAACAAAAGCTATTCTTACACATTACAATAAAAACAAAAAAAAAAAAAATTTAGAGCAGTAAACTTTCAGTCAAAATCAATAGTCTTAGCAAAGTCAAGATTCTGCAATTACCAACGCCATATTCTTTGTAATGTTTTCTTCCAAGCTAAAAATAGAAATCAAGTGTTTTATATCATGCACAGTGACTGCTACAGTCCAACTCATCAAATTTAATAAATTACTAGTGTTTGACAGCCCATAAAGTAAGGTGGTAGCGAGCCTAACTAAATATTTCAACATGTATATATATATATATGTCATAAATATCGCATTCTTGGATTTATATGGCTGTTGGCTTTGTGTGCAAATTTGTTCAGACAACACAAGCATGGAGCCCAAAGATGTGAAAAAGTAGAATAAAAAAAAAATAAAAAAGAAACAAAACAGCCAGAAGGCAACAAGGTGCTAAACAAGTTTAATTGTGTAGCACCTTGCAAAAGCGCAGTATTTTATTGCGTACTGGCAGGTTGGAGTACAAGATGACTGAGGCAGAAAGAAAAGGCAAAAAGACAGCGAGTTTAGTTGTATGCAGCAGAGAGATGCATGATGAGATAGCTAAAGAGATCGAGCGTTATTAAGTTGAATTTGCTGAGCCTCGGCGACAGAACGCTCCTCCCAGTGTACACCTCTTGTCACTTTACATCCCTATCCTCGTCTCTTTACTGTTTGGTGGCCTCGGGCTGGACACAGCCATGTACGTGTGATTAGAATAGTGAATGAGGTCAATAACAGTGCACACATGACCTCCCTGCAGCTGGGCCTTGTACAATAATATCATACTATATCCTCTGCTGTGATATAATGTAAAATGACCACAGTTAATATTACAGTGGCTTCACCATGGACATACATAACTAATCTTTTTTTTTATTATTTATTCCCTGCATGCTTCTTGCATAGTTTTGTCTTGATTCATGTCCATGCTTCTGGCAAAAAAGACCAGTTGTGGGAAAAAACAACAATATAATGTGGTAACATGGAGAGTTTAGGAACATAAAAACATCACATCCTTCAAACCATGAAACTTTGACTCAACATTGTACGATGCGTGCTGGATGAGCTGCTGTGTCCTCCCAAATACTCACAACATGTTATATTTTCTTATTCAAAGCTGTCATAAACACACACTTTTTGGGTCATAAAGTTAAATAATGCTACTTTAAACTTCTCAAATGAAACTTTTGAATGTTTTTTGGTGAAGCTTTTGCTATTTTTTATTTCGTTAAAGCGAAGCCAAATTTTATTAAACAAATGTCATTAACATGCTTCTGGTGCAAAAGGTTAAAATCTATATATAAATACAGCTATCATCAGCATAAAACTTGCTTGTCATACATGAAAAATAATATAAAATAAAATATGTACACCTCTTACACACAGCACACATTAACGTCCCTCCACACACCTCAGACGTACATCCAGTTTTTATGCCTATAAATTCTGTAACTTAGTATTCTTAGCTCGACGGGCTGCATATAGCTCTAATTTTATAACTAAAGAAAGAATATTGTTCACGTTAGCTGTTCTTATTTTCAGCCTTTTGACACACAGGTACTGAACAGGAGCAGGACAGATCAAGCTGCTCTGAGCTTCTCTAAATGAGCTTCTGAGTTATCTGCACTACTTACCACTGTCTTGATGGGGGTTTTTTTGTTGTTTGTTTTTTTTGTTTTTTGTTTTTTTTTTGCTCATCCTGTTTTTTCTTCTTTCTTTTGTCACTGCCAGACAGATAACTGTGCTTTATTTAGTTAGACCAGCTTTTACTTATCTACCAAAAAAACTCACCTCCTGCTGCAGGAGTGAGAATGAGGAGTGGAGATGCGGGGACCCTGTAGGGAGTTCTGGATTGGCTGGCCACTGTCATTGTAAACACATTATCACCACTCTGTAGTGATTGAAAGTTAGCCTGGACTCCAAGCATTTGCCAGCCTTGCCTGTAGTCAAACAACAGCTCTGAAGTCTTTGCCATGATTAGCTCACTTTACAAAAACCAGTCTGTGATAAAAATGCACTGACATAAGTTGCACTCTTTAAATAATCTAAAACTGCCTTTTTATTAAAAATGTAAAGGGATGCTGTGTAGCTTTTGATCCAAACATCAACTTTATGTGAGTGATATTTGGATATTTTGGGGTCAGTCTACAGAGCTTGACATGTATCGGCGCTCCGAGGAGGCTGCCCTCTTCAGAAACCAGACGTTGTAACTTTGCAGGAGCAGATCTGTCTCTTATGGGATCATGTGACCCGGAGCGCTTTGCTTTACAACCCCCCTCTATAAACACTGAGCCTCTGCTTTGTGATACTTTTTCCTCCTCCAATGACAGTTAGTCATGGCTGACTGAAGTAGGAAGGTAAAAACGGTGTCTGAGGAGGTCAGAAAGAGAAAGCGGGAAAGGGTTCGCTACAGAGGAACAACACGAGTCGACCTTGGCAAAGAATTTGCTTGTTGGAGTCTGATTAAAGGCCGGTGTGCATGTAAAACCCTCTCACTGCTTGCCTCAGTATTGTTAGACTGGTAATTTAGCTCTTAGCTTGTTGTGCAAACGCACCAACTTTTCCACCAGCGATTATTCAGAACAAGTCTGAGTGTCATCGGTGGAGACTGTTTAATTTTGTGCGGCCAGTGGGAAGTTACAGGATTAGCGCCCCTAGTGGTCGAATGCTACATGATATCCCTTTAAGGAATCTTTAAAAGCTTTTCTCCCTTAAAGAATTTTATCTAGTCTCCACTATATTAACTGCATGAAAATATAGTTGAAAATCTTTTGATTGATCTTTGCTACTGTTGTAATGCTGTGAGGCGACTATAACTGTCAGTGTTTATTACTTTATAGGGCTTTGGGATTAACACTTTAAAGCTATAGTAGGTAATCTTGCTCAGAGACATGTCTTTTTTACTCTGGGTGAAGTGGTTCCTACGGAAGCATAGAGCTGTCATCCTCATTTAAAAAAAGTTTGGGCCTTATTACGTTATAATGTGACAATTTTATTGTAAAAACGTGAAATGTTTCACGTTATAACGTGATAGTTTATTGTACAAACGTGAAACTATCACGTTATAACGTGATACGTTTCACGTTTTTACAATAAACTATCACGTTATAACGTAATAAGGCCCAAACTTTTTTTTTATGAGGATGACAGCTCTACGCTTCCGTAGGTTCCTTGTCCTGATAGTAGTCTATACATTTTGTCATCATGAACAATAAGAAATATAGTTAGACCCCTCAGTTTACTGTAAATCTGTAAAAACTCTGACCAATCCAAACATTCGGACCGAATTGAAGTAGTTCATTTCTTATATTTCGTAAGCTTCTTCTCCCGGCTCCCCTCCTCCCCCTCCAGCAGTGCATACCTGATAGCCACACCCTACATATAAACAGCGTGTTTGGATGAAAATACAAAGTAGTGAAGAAGAAACTCGGAAGGCAAACATGGCTGAGAAAATGCAGGAAGAATTTTCAGACCCAGCTCGGTTTATTTGCCTCCTCCTGCTAAACAGCCGAGACAGAGAAAATTGTTGGAGGAAAAAGCTGCAAATAAAAAGGCCTTGGATCATGCAAGGAGTGAAGCCAGAGGGGGAGGAGTCAAGATAGGGCACCACTTTTATATTTGCTAGCTCCCCAACATTACTTACCCCAGCTTTAAGTATGAATAATGGATATTTTGCATTGTCATCAATGCAGCGGGACTTAAAGGGTTCATTTAATGACATGCCTACAGTGGTGATACTACTGTACTGTGTGTACAGTACCTGTCAAAAATTTGGGAATAAACACTGACAATACTGGTGTAAATATTTAAGTGTCCATCCGTCTAAATAAAACACTTTATATTTTAAGTGTAATCAATTAAATAAAAAAGAAAAAATAGTGGCCAGTCCAGGGTGGGCCCTGCTTCTCACATAGTAGCTGCTGGATGGATGCAAAATTGCAAAACAATTCTAAATTATTGAATAAAGTGAATGAATGAATGAATGAATGAATGAATGAATGAATGAATGACGCGTCGAGGAAGACAGTCTTCTATCTTTTTGCTCTCACTTGGATTCGTACATGCTAAGTTATTTTCTCGGCATCTCTGAAACCACAAAACAGTCCTTTATATATGTTGTAGTTACTGACTGAAGTGAATTTAGGTCTGACACAAGATAAGATGAGGGAAGATATCACATCCCTTTCATCTGAAGCCCAGTAAAAAGGCGATTCTCATGGGCTCTCTCCAGCCCAAAGCCAAATACATGTATATGTTGGGCTAAAAACCCTATTAGAGTGTAAAAAAGTGTAATTTGAAGGGAATAAGCAGGGAGAGACATGCTGTGTGTGTTTTACGGGTGGGGTTGGGGGGGTAGATGGACTTCAAGGCTGTCTTAGCTTCCTCATCCACTCTTGTTGGCAGCTAACTGGAGTAATTGGAATGTGGATAAGACAGTGATCAAACGAAACCTTCACACCTCCATCACACTTAATGAAAGCTCAACAAGCAAATGTAGAACTGCTAGGCGCTTTGTAGTCCCTCACCCGCAAGACTATGAGTCTGAATGAGTGTGTTTGCCTACGCATTGGTGTTTGTGACTCTCCGTGTCTGTAAATGTGGCTACACAGATCTGCTGTGATTGCTTGGGTTATTTTTAAGGCAATTATTTTGGTTTTTGGCAGCGTCAGTCAATCCGGTATTACCCAGGCTGACACAGACCACATTCAGATAAGTCCTCTAATGGCACAGACAGAAGAAGTCAACACTGAGACAGATTTCAGATTTCTCCCTGTGTGTTAGCTCTGTAGTCTTGGTGTTGTTGAAGCAATACACCACCCCAGGGGAAATGAATTCAATTATCTAGAAAATTATAGAGGAAAACAAAATTTGCAATGTGTATATTTCATGGAAAGGTAATTATTCTGGACTCTTGGGAGTTTAGATAAGGAACACTTCTCTGCATCCTTCTCATTGTTAATGCTGGTATGTGTCAATGTGTGTGTGTGTGTGTGTGTGTGTGTGTGTGTGTGTGTGTGTGTGTGTGTGTGTGTGTGTGTGTGTGTGTGTGTGTGTGTGTGTGTGTGTGTGTGTACATGAGTCTGGAGAGACTTGAAGTAGATGCAGGAAATTGGGTTGAAAATATCTCAGCTCCAGTTTGTTTCTGTCATGTAATCATTATTTTTACATTTGAAACATTTGTTTTAGCTTGCATACAGGAGTCAAAGACACAGTATAGGCCTCTGCCTGCATCACATAGAGTAACTGTACAACAATAAGCCATAACATTAAAACCACTGCCAAGTGTGGTGAATAAAATTGCACATGGAGGTATAGTCTCTCTGATAGGCTCTCTGCCCTCAAATGTAAGCCCAGCAAAGGGCAAACTTTGATACATAAGACAATGGAATAGCAAAATATTGTTGCAGGCCGAACACATTACCCACAGAATAGCAATGAGCCACCTTGGAGAGGCCATAGCCTTCAAGGTGACCGCCACATCTTCAAGAAGGGCAATCCCTCCAAACCAAACTGGAAGAATGGCTCGTTAAAAGCTTTAGGACTGTATAAGAGCCCCTTGGGTCTACACTCCAAATTCCCCTGATCCCTTTCCAATCTGAGTATTCATGATTTGTACCAAAACAAACCAGATCAAGAGACGCCCCACAGCCAAACCTAAACCCACCAACGCTTGTGTTTTTAATTTTGTACTGCAATACCTTTTAAGAATGATTTCAAATTAGCTTAAATCTTAATGTCTTCTTTATTCCTAAATCATTTGCTGAGCTAAATTTGCTTCTTGTTGGAATCATCTTCTAAACAGGCAGAACGAGCTGGTTACAAGTTATTTTTATAAACAAATCACAGCCACATTAAGCTGTTAGTGTTGCCCTGCAATACATGTGACAAACTGATTTTTTTGTTTGTCGTTTGGGTTTATTTGATTGATTTTTTTGTTTCTAAAGATGACATATACTATTTATACACTGGAATTTCAAACAGGTGAAGTCAACAAATGATTGTAACCATTGTTTGGCCTAAAAGCTGCATTTGCTAAATGATGCACATCTGAGCAGTAAAAATTAATCTATTTGCAAAAGCAAATGTGATTAAATAATTAAATGCACTTAAATAAAGCTCTTTAAAAAATTAAAAGGATTTATGTCTTATCTTCTTCAGTGTATTATCAAGAGTTAAGCTACGAACATAAATTTATCTTTGAACCCTCACATGGTGCTGAATCATCACTCATCAAAAGCTGATACAATCTCGCAGGTTAAATGTTGTTTTGGTAAACATTTCTTAAGCAGTAAGCACAATAGTACATAATATATGTATTTACTGGCTGCTTGCATGTTAACTTCTCTGGCTCAGGGAATGTGTCCATTCCAGTTGCCTTCAACAATGATGGGGAAGTGGAGAAAAGACAAAATTCTTGTGCAAATTTTTTTTAACTTTTGTACATTTAATGTAGTTTTTATTTTTTTATTTTGATGAAATATTGGATTGTATTAACATCCATTCATCCATTTTCTGCCACTTGGGTTGGGTCGCGGGGCAGCAGCCTAAGCAGGGAAGTCCAGACTTCCCTCTCCCCAGCCACATCTGCCAACTCTGCGGGGGGATCTCAAGGCGTTCCCAGGCCAGCCGAGAGATATAATCCCTCCGACGTGTCCTGGGTCTTCCCTGGGGTTTCCTCCTGCAGGGACATGCCCATAACATCTCACCAGGAAGATGTCCAGGAGGCATCCTAACCAGATGCCCTCAACCTCAACCAGCTCCTCTCAGTGTGGAGGAGCAGTGGCTCCGTGCATTAAGGAGGAGCAAAGGATTGTATAACAATAAACTAAATAATTATTTATCTGACTAAAGCCTGTTTGACCAAGACTTATCTACGAGCATGTTTCTGAAACATTATCACCTAGCTGGACTGTAAGATTAATTTAAAAACGTCGGAAGTTGTTAAACCTTATCATGTTTTTATGTATTCAGATTTTATGTGTTTGGCAGCAACCAATCACAAAGCTAAAAAGTATAGTCACATGCTTTATTTCACTCTGTGGAAATTGCCAGCAACTTAAGTTTAGTTCATATGTTAAATCATAAAGGTAAATGACACAAACTAGGGTCACATGACAACGAGTGCTTTCAGTGTAGCTTGACAACTTCCAGCAGTGCAGCTTCATTAACACTCCCCCAGTGAGACTAAACATGGTAATAACCAGTATGATGTTGCAGATGTCACTCTGCATTTCTTCAAGTGCACGTTTGCATGTTTCTGTATGTATTATTTCATGTGTTTGTCTCTGCATGTTTGATCCTACACTTAAACGACATGGAGAAACGCGTCTGTCACATACAGTTTGGGATTAACTCTTTCCCGCCACACTGCACAGCCATCTGTTTCTCAAAGTCGCTCCCAGTGGCGACATGTGTCATGCTGTTGCTCCTGCAGTCACATAGTCACCCAGCACCCCATCCTGTGAAAGATACGGCAAAAAGCTCCGGATGTGAATTGGCTGACATTAAAATGTCACTTCGATTGAAAAAGAAATGTTTCCTTAAAAAAAAATTCCTTTACATGCACCAATGCTTGACAAATCACTGATTCTCATTGTCCTGAGGCACCCTTGTGAAAGTACATCATTGTGTGGTTACCATGCATGAGTCATGGCACATTGTTTTTCTGTCAATTTTTCCAGTAATGGGTTTTAAAGTTACAGTTTGCAAAGCTAATAAAGGTCTTTGAGAAAAGATTATTCCATTTGCTTTTTGAGGTATATTTGGATACATTTGAATGAAATGTTAACATACGCTTCAACAGAATAAACACCATAAACTTCATCGAAAAGCCTACACCTAGTGGCTCCATTCCCCAGGAATACCGACCAAGAAGAAAAAACAATGCAGCATTTCAGCAAGCAGACTGATGTTCTGGATGCTGTGTTCTGCTGAGCAAATTTATTTTGCCAAGGGGAACTTTTATAGATATAATGATCCCCTTGTATTTCTAGATTCTTATTTTATTTTTCTATTTATTTTGGATAATTGTTTGTATTACAGAGTTTATCCTGCTGGACCTGACCGGAAAGGATAGAAAAGGGACAGAAAGAGAGCAGAAAAGAAGGCAGTGAAAACAAGAGAAAGAGATCAATGCATACAAGTATATGCACATAAATACCTACCTACATACATATGTATAAACACACACAAATATATATATATATATATATATATATATATATATATATATATATATATATATATATATATACATATATATATATATATATATATATATATATATATATATATATACATGTGTGTGTGTGTGTGTGTGTGTACGTTGTTGAAATAGTTCCCTGCAGTGCAGTTATTGTTGCACCTGAGACCACCGCATCATGTCACCGACAAAAACTTGTTTATTTCTGGAAGAATTTTGGTCACTGATGGCCACCGTTCATTCAAAACTATGCTTGGATTTTTGAAATTTTGATGATGTATACCCTTCCAGGGGTCGAGCATAATTCAGTAACCATTTATTTCTTACCAGTCGCCAATGCAGTTTATCTTTGAAGCCATGCTTTACTCGAGTAGCAAACGATACGACGACACAAACCAGTCCTGCTACATCAGCAAGGATCCAGTAAAAAGAGTCCTGTGAAGTAACCTGTCCACGACACATCCTTTTATCCATGAAAACCTGTTCTTTACAAAAAAAAATAAAGGATTTTATAGGTTAAAATCAGTTTCTGAATGTCAAAGCTTCTTAATCATAAATATATTTTTGCTAAATGGTGGACTTCTGCCATCAAACTTCTTGATTCTTCATGATGTGTGTGTGAATAAGTTAAGCTTCATTACCTGTGCTTCTACATGCAGTTTACAAGTAAAAATAGCCCAGCATGTTTAAGATGATATGTCAGGTTCCTGTAAGTAAAATCATGCCTCCAAATGGTTAAAAACTGTTTTTAACGATCACCAAGTAACTTTTTTTTTCCTATTTCATGTCATACTTTCCATTCAGGGATTAGGGTTGGAATATTTAGGAATCTATTCTACTTTCATATTAAGATGTGTAATCTACGTCGGGGGAAAGGTGCTGCTTTTGCATTAACACATTTGTACAAAACTTCTGTACAATCTCTGCACAGCCTGATCTCACAGAAATATGTAAGAAAACTTCTTAACGCTGCATCACCGCAGCAGCAGCAGCAGCAGCAGCGCCATGAAAAGCAACAAGTTTAGCCTCAGCTGTCTGCAGCCTGAGCCACAGGGAGGTTTGCAAGACAGTAAAGAACTTTTTGAGTCATTTTAGTCTCATAAGATCTGCCTACTTACAACAAGTCACTTAGTACTCACTCTGAAAAGGAAAATCCTTCTGCTATTTAAATGGATTATTTCCAGTCATTAGTTCCGAGCTCTCAGAATAAGTTGTTTGAAAATCTGGCTTTTGTTCATGTTCAGCAAAGAAATTCCCGTGGAGAGCCAGTATGGCGTTATGGCCCACTGGTCACAGTTTTCCAAATATGAGCAACATGTCATCTAAAAAGTCATTTCTCTCAACATCTATTAAGTATTTTGAAATGGTTATAAAACTACTGATTTAGACAGAAACCAAATAACAAGTTGTGAATATGATGTAATAGTCAAGAGAAGTTTATATGAAGGGTAAAAGAGGGAACTAGTCCCTGCATGGAGTTTACAACAGGCAAGATGCGTGTGTATGTGTGTGTGTGTGTGTGTGTGTGTGTGCGTGCTGCCTCCTGGGAGTTTTCCCTCCTCACTCAACAGTAATGAGCTGTGCAGGCAGCATTTTGCTTATAGGCCCATAAACAACGCACTTATTAAGATGGAAGTCGCCGCGGGCAACCAAGGCTAATTCGGATGTATGTGTGTAGTGAGTGCTTTGTGTGTGTGTGTGTGTGTGTGTGTGTGTGTGTGTGTGTGTGTGTGTGTGTGTGTGTGTGTGTGTGTGCATGCACTCATGAGGAGGCAGGGTCTAAGTAAATCAGGTTGTACATGGGGACAGAATGATGATAGACAGAGAAGAAGGGAGCGGATTAGCACCCATATTTGGCGTGACTGTGTTCAGACAGAGTGAGAGATACTGACAAGGAAGGCAAAGAGGAAAGTGAGATGTACTGATGACAAAGTCAGGAAAAGAACGCCAAAGAACTGAGACGGATAAAGTCAGATGGAACATTAGAGCTGTCAATCAGTGGAAGAAGGATGCAGACACACACGGATCTGGACATTGCGACAGAAAAAGAAAGTGGGGAAAGTAGTCACAGATGGAGATTAAAATAGAGAGCCGGTGAGTCAGACACGGAAAGAGAGACAGAAGGAAAGAGTGAGTCAGAAGACGGAGAGAAAAAGTAAAACACAGAGAACAAGTCAAACTGAGAGAGAAAGTGACACAAGGACGCAGAGAGCAAGAACAGAAGAGAAGAATAAGAAGCAATCAGCGAGGCAGACTCCGTGAGAGGAAGTGAGAGTCAAATACAAAAAAAGAGGAAGAAAGAAATGGTAAAAGAATAGAAATTCTTTGTATAGCAAGTGTATTAAAGTCCAACGTCCAGATGTTAAAATGATCCAAAGAGTCAAACAGTGTGTAAATGACTTCTTCTAACACACACACACACACACACACACACACACACACACACACGGTTTTGGAACGGTTTTAATGGGAAAGATGTTTCTCTTTCTTATCCATTTTTCATATATATTAACATTTACAAGTGAATCTGATTAAAAAGAGCTGAAACAATTCATCATGTTGGATGCTGGTTGCAGAAGACTGGCTCACGTGCTGCTTTGGGCTTTCAGAGGTTGTTTAAAGATGCAGTCTGTAAGGTTTTCTGACATTTACTGCTAAAGATGTGTATAGAAATAACATGCCTAGTATTGTTGTGGACGGCGCGTCAGTGGCCAAAACTCTTCCAGACTTAAACACATTTTTATCCATGCAGGGATCCAGTGGGTTTAGGAGCAGAGATGACTGCACACATAGCGACTTTTACGCATTCTTAACTCATTACTCATCCCTACTGGCGCTCCAGCACCAATCAAACAAACCCAGAACTGGAGTTTTAAGGCTTCTCACTGCTCTCACATAGTTTGTCCATTCAGGGACACCATAGTGAAAATGATCTTACAAATATGGCAGCTATCAGAAATAAATGGCAAAGAGTATAAAAACATATCAGTAATTTTAGTTAGATTCTACTATAGGCAGGTTTTATTGTTACATTAAATGTTTCTTTTACTGACCTTTGATCTTTAAGTTCCAAAATCTCCCAGAAATCATTTGCATATTTGTCTCCCTCCTGGTTATCTACTCATAAAACTCCTTTATGAGGTTCTGGCTGCTCTGAGCCTGTGATAGATGAGTTGAGGTGTACCTGCTTATGTTTTTGTTTTGTTTTTTTTGTTTTGTAGGCTTTAAAACATTAACTTTTTGATAAATAGAGGTATTAAAAATCTGATATGCAACAATAATTTAAATCTCCACTCTACAGGATATGTATCTGTCACAGATGAAATTGAGGTAGCCAGTCCTCCTGCAGACCTCATTTTGATCTGCATCACAATTTCCTTTGTGTTTGTGTTGCCAGAACCAAAGGCAACCAAACAAACCAGATTTAATTTTTCCCACTTCCCCGCTGACTATCTCAGTTTTACTTGCTTTATGTTTGTACTTCTCCTTTTCTATGTATTTAGTTGTGGTGCAGGCATGTTCACAGTAGATTAATCAGAAAGTGTCCTTGATAAGAATGAAACATTTGTTAAAAGGTGTTTCACAAGTAAAGAAAGGCAAAAATTTCAGATTTCTTTCCACTTCCAAAGTAAACCACATTTTTCAGCTGAGAAGAGGAAGTGGACATAAGACCGATATTCCTTAATTTGTCATGGTGATTCATTGCACAACTTTGTAATTTCACTGTAAAGCCTCAAATAACCTGTTAAGTTTCTCTTTCCCAGTAGATTATATTGTTCTGCAAACATGTACACTCAAATAGACATGCAATGACAACGAGGCTCTCCTATAAGGAATGCTACAACAACAAAAAGGAGAGCAGAAGGGTCTTCAAGCAAGGTATCACGGACTGAAATCCCATCTTGCACAATATTTCATACAGTTTACAGTTACTAAACTGGACTTTTTAACTGGTTTTGTAATAAACAAGGACGTGTATTGTTACTACAGATTATCTGGTGAGATTGTTCCAAATAAAATACACAATACAAAAGTTTCACTTCTGTTCTCATATATTTCTATCATACCTAAAAAAAAAAAAAAAAAAAAGTCCAGTTCTATATTTTACACATATAACTGTGTTTCTGTCACCAAACACAGATGCTATATGACTTTATCATCATTCTGCAACAATGACAAAATGTTATTATTGTTTTCTAACCTATATTCAGAGCAGCAGGTGGAAGAGAAGGCTTTCCTTCTCATCCAGTCCATCTGTTGCTGTGTGCTGGCTCCTTGCTTCCCTCTGCATACCTCTGGTGTCGGCATCGCTGGTGCACAGATGTTTGGTGACGGTGGATGACGAGGACTGGCGAGCATGTTTCTGCCAGTTTGCGTCAGAGCTGTGGTGGATACACAAGCAGCTTATCATCACCAAGTCTGAAAGAATCATGTCATCATTGGAAAAGTACAATATAAATCTAGCCCATCATTTTTCTACTGAGTTGTATTGTTTGTGCCAAACCAAACAAAGAGAAGAGAGAAAAAGATCTTCTACAAGAATCACAAAGTGTAGTCCTCCTGACTAAATGCGTCACGCTGCCACCGCACCTCCAACCTCTCAGTGCAGCCAAAGCCTCATTAATGCACCATACGCACACAGACAGGGCCTTATCTCCTGCTTCTGCATCCTTCATGTGCATGTTTCAGTGAGTTTTCCGACGTGTCTAGACATAGCAAATGGAGCACTGTCACCACAAACTGCAGGGGAATTGTTCTGCAGCACCAGTAAAAGTTAGCAGAAGAAGCTGCAATGTGTTTAATGGTAACACAGACCACTGCCATCCACCATGCTGCCTCTATTTGTGTGGTTTTCTGAGAATTTGCATTATTGGGATCGCCTTCACTGTTCCTTCACAGGTTTGCGTCAGACTTCGAGAGTCAACTCTGAACTTTGCACCTCCAGCGGATGTATTGCCTGGCAACGATGTCTGAGTAAAGGACACACGGAGTATGTTGGCAGAGACTTAGCAACGTTTAATCAGCCTGTGATCTGAGAAACAATGACATGTGAAGTCTTTGTGAATGTAAAATATTTAGCTGGTATTTGTTAGAAGAGAAAGGTTCGATTGTTTTCTCCATTTCTAAAAGGGATTTTATCCAAAAACATGCATTTCACATTAGTGGTTCTAAACTGGCCCTGCTGGTGACCTGTCCAGGGTGTACCCCGCCTCTCACCCAAAGGCTGCTGGGATAGGCTCCAGCTCCTCTGCGACCCTGGAATGGATTAAGCGGTTCAGATAATGAATGAATGAATGGATGAATGGTTCTAAACTGATCATATATCTGCACATGAATTTTGGCATCTCTCGATCATCAGCGCGACGTGGTAAGAAACATCTTCATGGTCACCTCACTGGGCCACAGTATGTCATTTTCTGCCCGTGACATGGCAGCCAGAGTTGCCTTCAGCCACTCCAAGCAAGTTTTGTAATCCCCTTCGGATGAACCCCCTGAAAAACAGCTTTGCTCAGTCTGCATCAAGCTGCAACGAGCGAAGGAAGCAGCTAGGAAGTGACACACTTGAGCAGCACAGGCCATCTGATCAATTTCCAAAGATAAAGCAGCCTCTGCAGACTTGTGGTCACATGACACCTCACCACACTGATATAAACAGCAGCGTCAGGCCACCAATCAATCAGTCAGAAGATTTTCATCATGGATGACAAGACATGACATGGATAAGATGGTATATGACACCATGTCCTCTTTATGGACAACACTAGAAAGGACAGGCTGGAGACATCTACTCAAGCTGTTTTAAAACTAACATTAAAGTGAAATTTTAACTTAAAGGTGGAGTATGTAAGATTTTCAATATAAAAAAAAAATAAGAAGAAGAAAATAACTACAATCATAATTAGATAGTTTTTTTTAAACATGCAGGTTCCAGTCTGTCCATATTTGATGTGTTATTAAATTACAAGTTTAATTAATGACAAAGACCCTTCTTAAATGTTTGCCTACCAGTAAAATAAAAAAAGTGCTTTGTGTCATTTGTCATCAATTAAACTTCTAATTTAATAACACATCAAATATGGACAGACTGGAACCTACATGTTCAAAAAACTATATAGTTATGATTGTAGTTTTTTTATTAGTTTTTTTTTTTTTTTTAAATATTGAAAGCAAATGGGACAAAACATTTCATCTCTGAAATGCAACCAGCATGAAGTAAACTTAATAATGGCTGTTATTTATCTTATACTGCTGTAACAAATAACTTCCATGCAGGTCTTAATACATTTCTAAAACAGAGTAAAGGTGTGAAATCTCATCTCAGATCTTGTCGTGTTATGGGAAATATATCAAAAACACCAGTGCCCTCTGGTCCAATGTACAATTTTTATGAAACGGAAGCAAATTGGAGGCAGAACTGAAGCAGAATACAAAAAACTTTAGTCTGTATCTTATCTTTTTCCCTTCTCGATATTTACTCAGTGCATTCTGATCAAATTCAGCTGATATCCCAGTAAACGTGTCTTTCTGGTTCTTCTGTAGGTTTGTCTCAGAGAATCATGATGCAACACATATCAGTGTGTTGACACCACAGTCAGTCTGACATCAGATGAAGAAGCCAGTGGCACCAAATATAAGTCAGAAAAACCAAAAAAAAAAAAAGGAAAGTTGAAAAGATTTTCAAACTGAAAATACGTATGTGTGTCTCTGTGTGGACATGAATAAATAATAAAAGTCAGATCAAAGCGGGAACAAATGAGCCTGAATGTCCTCTGATTTGCCGCAGGTTTTATTAGCCTCTGGAGTCTTTTTCTCTCCTTCAAGGCAAAGCTCAAGTGCGGCTTACAGTGTCAAGTGTGTCTTTGCTCTTGTCTTTGTGTGAGTATTTGTGTACCAAATTGGTCCAAATGAAATTTCTTCTTCGAAGCATTGAAATGCCACGGGAGAGGAGTGTGTTTCTGCTTCGGCAGAGACAAAAGCTCTCTGCTGACTGCTGATCAGTCAAGTCGATGCAAAAAGTTGTGTGTTTGTGATCTCCAGATGTTCAAATGAAAAGGTATTTCTTTGCATTTTTCTGTACATTATAACGAAACAAATCTCAGTCTGATCACAGTAAAACTGAGTTTAAATATTTAATAGTGTATAGTACTCACATAGTCACACATGAATTTATTTCTACACAAACACACACACACACACACAGAAAACTGCTTGCTCACATTGCCCTCCCTCCTTTCTTGTTTTTCTTCTGAACTTTTCTTCAGAACTGTACCCGCATACGCACAAAAAGACAAACACAAACGCACCGCAGCGGTTTGTACTTTCGCTTAGCAGCATAAACGTGTAATAATTATGCTAATACATGCACACATGCAAATGTACAAGTACCCCCCCTGTATACGGTGGCACAGACAGCCACACACACACATCCAGCACATGCTCATGCATGTGCAGCAATGGAAATGCATGGGCAGCCATATGCAGAGCGCAGACACACTCATGCACACGCTGCTGCTGCTGCCATATGCTATCTATCTCTCACACACACTCTCACAGAAATGAGAAGATAGACCTTCATCTCTTCAACACTTCCACATGTGTGAAGTCACCAAGCTTGTTTCCATGGAAACCAAAAGGGCGAGATGCTAATGAAAGACTTTCATAAACTCAATTGATTAGATTTTTTTTTTTCTCTTTACCTGCGTGTTCACACTAAAAAGATCATCAGCTGATGAAAATTCATAAACTGTTAATTCCTATGTTCATCAATATTTTGACAAATTTCTCAGCTTAGACAACAATATTTAATTGTTGTCCTCCTCCTGATCCTCCTGCTGGACCATGGACCAGCAGGAGGATCCATGCCATTGTTTTGTTTTGCTTTCTTTCATGAAAGATGCACTCCAAGAAGTTCATGTTGGTGCAGCTGTGTCAACCGAGGAGCATCGGTGGTTCGATCCCCAGCTTTCTCTATCTAGATGCATTCATGAGCATGTTTTACTTTATTTAGGCCTTTACCCATCTTGAAGCTATTTAACTCCACTTGGCCTTTGTGATCACACATCTCTAAACTTTCATACTATGAATACTTGACATCCCGAAGGCTTCTTGGAACCTGAGGAAATGAATTTGCTCACAAATTGCAGAAGAACCTCTTTTTACTTGTAATAATGTAATAACTGACACCACCTGCTGTCTGTACCATGACTTCATGTGGGTACTGTGCAGAGAGCTAGATCTTAAATATAACAGAAACCAAACTAAAATAAATAAATAAATAAGTCTAACAAACAATGTACTTGTGTGTGACTGGAGCCACAGAGGGAAAATAACTGAAGAGGGCTGCCATTCAATATTTGACACTTTGAGGATGGAAGAATTTATTGGAATAATGCTACATGAGGGAAAAGAGCAGCATTTTTGCAAAACTGAAAAAAGGGGGAAAAAGAAAATACAGGTTCATGTTTGATTTATAACGTCTCAAACTGAATTGGCTCCTCATGTTTTCTGTCTTTTGGGCTCTTTTTTTTTTTTTTTCTCCAAACACAAAAACATCAATAAACCGATTTTTATGTGTCAGCCAGCAGTTTGAAGAAAGGCGCTGAACTGGTGCATCAGTTGTTAAAGCAGTCTTTTTTTCCCCAACCAGAGATTTCCATTCCTAATCACGGGATTTTGAAAACCAGGATATAAGCAACAAGATATAAGAGCTCCTCTCGTTCTTGTTTGGTGCAGCTCTTTAAGTCTCACACCTCTCACTGTACATCCTGAATTCTCAATGGAACAAATTCTTGAAATGGAAAATTTTTTCATGTGTGGGTTTCAGCTCTGCTAGAAGGCGCTCAGAGAAGCTGCAAAACCCTTCAGCCCCCTTTTTTTTTTTTTTTCCAGGTGAGTGAGCGTCAGGGGAGATAAGCCTGTCACAGTTTCCCTGCAGACTGAAGCACGAGGAGCACATCTCAAACAGCAGGACGACTGGCCAACAGCGATAGCCAGCCAACATCTCTGTGAGACAGTTGAGGTGGTGGAAGTGTGGTGGGAAGAGTGTGTGTGTGTGTGTGTGTGTGTGTGTGTGTGTGTGTGTGATGAGCGGGAGCAGGCAGAGGCGCATCAAAAACTTGGCTTACTTTCAGAGAAACTGAGGCACTCAGCAGCCGAATCTGTGACAGAGCCGGCGTAATTGTTTTCCCTCCAAACAAGATCCACTTTGTTGTCAAAATAGAGAACAAAACAGATGATTGATGGAACTAAGCAATAAGTAATGGTGCATTTTGAGGTTTCACCAGAGACCAGAAGCTTGATATTTGTTTTTAAAGCCATTTGCATTCATGATATAAATGCGCTGCACAAACACTGAACACACTCTGTCAATCTTTATCCTCACTGGAAGGATTCCTGATGGGCCTTGCATCTGGTATGTCACTCACACACCAGATATTCCTAAAGGTTATGTTACATTTTGACATCCATCCATTTTCCATACTCACTTAATCCAGTTTTGGGTCCTGGCGATGGACATGTATAAACAAGACAAGATGGTTAAAGATAAACAAGACAAACAAAAAAGCACAATGACACTCACTCCGATTAGGTCAGTTTAGAATAACCACATAATATCATTCATGTTTTTGGCCTTTGGGAGGAAAGCAGGAGTACATGGAGACAAGCATTTTGTGAGGCAACTCTACGAGGAAGGTGACTGAAGACTTGTGTCCTCTAAGTGTCCCCAAATAAACTGTATCCACCTCTAACATATTGGATGAGGCACGATGGCTTGCAGAATCAGATTTTGTGCCATTACAGCCACAAATAGAACATGTCAGGTCTGCTATGTCAGCAACACACTTCTGCTTCTGCTGTCTTCCACTCCTGGCTTGTGCTTAACTTCTGGAGATCAAACAGTGAGTTGGGAGCTTTGGTTCGGATACCTGAGCTGTGTCATACCAGTAGAAAAATGAATTTTATTTAGCAGGGATGGATACGGAATAAACTTTTCATAAGTCATGTTAAAAATCTTTGTTTTCTGACCCAATTCTGCTGTTTATATTAATATAAATGTTACATCTGATCAGGACAAATGTTGGTTGATAACAAAATGCACTCATTTGTCCAAGTTACTCATCTTCTTTTGGAACTTAGCCAGCATCCCAGTTCAGAGTCTGAGCACTTTGGCGTGTGCAGACCACATAGGCTATCCTAAGTAGTCTGCACACACCAAAACCATTTAGAGTCAGTGGAATGAGATAGCTTCGTGTACAAGAATCACCCATAGCGCTCCAGTCCACTGTTGCCTACCAACTGCAGATGTGAAAACTGTCCAATTAAAGTGCTCCCATGCTAATGAGAACTCCTTGCCATGAATTATACAAAAATATTTTAAAAAATAAATAAATGAATAAAAGAAAAGAAAAAAAATGGATCCAGAAATTTTCTCTTTTTTTTCTTCTTATTTACCTGTGAGTTGGAATCACAAACATGCAGAGGAGGGGGCCCAGACAAGCTCACACCCTGTCCTGGTAACGTTACTGTCAGTCTAAAATAATGCTGGCGAGACCAAGCCAATGCCACTGCCGTCCCTGTCGTCTGCCCATGGTGGCAAAAGGAGCTGAACTTCATTTGGTTGTTACCTCTGCCAAGGAGGTCATGCTTTAAACTGTGTTTATCTGTTTGTTTGTTTGTTTGTTTGTTTGTTTGTTTGTTTGTTTGTGTTCAACAAATCTCAAAAAGTTATGGACGGATTTTCATGAAATTTTCAGGAGTTGTTGGAAATGTGAAAAGGAAGAACTGATTTGACTTTGGTGGTGATCCGGATCACCGTTTGGATCCAGGAACTTTTTAAAAAGGCCTTGGCGGAGGTTTCTACTTAAAACCAATTTTTTTCCTCAAAGAAATGACCCAAAGTCTGATGATAAAAAATAAACCAATGCTGCCATCTTTCTGCATCCAGGCCAACTTGTGCAAAAGAAATTCCGGGAGAAAAGCTGTGAACGATCCACCAGCTGTGGCCTTCGCTACATGCCAAACACAGTGCAGGTTGGTACGGTGGATTTGAAGGAGCCTTTTAAATGAGGCGGTGCTTGTTATGTCACTGTGACGTAGGCAGCTGACGAATCTGCACTTCAGAGTACGTAGACCCTGAAGTGGGACAAAGCAAACATGTCTGCCATAAAAACCCACCAGCAGACACTTCTGGATGATTCTGGGAACCCCAATCATTGTCTAGAGTTGCATCATCAACCTCGACTGTCGCCAGAAAGAAATGCGTCTGCACCTTTTTATTAAAACGATTTATTCTTGGTCACTGGATTCTTTTACCTTTTACTCCTGAAAGTTATTCCTTAGTTTCCATAAATGTCCAAAGTTCCAGGTTTAATGCTCAAATCCACCTTCAACATGAAGGCATGACAAGCTCACATACACATCTCATCTCCACACAGGCTTCTCCTCCTTTCACACACACACACACACACACACACACACAGTGTATTTCCCCATGCAGCTCCACATCATTCTCACAGTGCCATCGGGGCTAATAAACGTTCTCTGGGTTAATTATGCGTGCCGCCTGTTATGTGGCATCCAGGTCAGAGCCGACATGTGTAATTTTTCCGACGTTTATGAATGGAGGCTCACAGCCCATCAGAGACTCGTGGGAAGCAGGTGGCTGCTGGACACCGGCTCTCCAACAGGCAACAGGGGGCTTGTTCAAGCTCCGCTGCATTTTGGAGTGGTTAGATACAAGAAGAAGGAATTGCGTCCCCAAATCGGAAATGCACTCCCTCAGAGTCATGATTTGGAAGGAAAAAAAGAGAAGAGTAGAAAGTAAACGCCTCTGTGTTTTAAAGATTTAAATGTGTGTATTTCTGGACCGTGTAGGAGACATTTAAACTTATCGCATATAACAACTGCAGCTGGTTTAGCATATCCCCTGAGTGAACCACTTTAGCTGGTAACCATTTGTCATTTCACCATTATTTTGTGCAGTCGAGTATGAAAAGGGTAATTTTCTGCCCTGTTATTTAAAAAGGGGGGATTTGATCTGTTCTCTAGTGTGTGTCTGTAAACGAAGGTAAAGTCAGATATGTGCGGGCTGGAAATGTGTGTTCTAACACGAGTCAAACCATGAAACCTTTAACTTTATTTTATTTATTTTATTTTATAAGTGCTGTGAGTGTAGCTTATAGCCTGAGCTTGAAATTCCTAAAGTGGAATGAGTAGCTTTGCAACATGGCGGCTATGTGATGTAGGGGGAAATTTAAGGCTTAAAATTAAAATGATAGCTTTGAACTGTGTATGTCTGAGTTTTGTTACTTGGTTTGAGTTGGAAATGGAAGATATTCATTAAAAAAGCAGCTAGAAATGAATGACTGATTATAACTGGGTTCAGGAAAGCATCATGCTGCTGCATCAGGTGGGATCCAGAGCGTTGATGCACAACAACTTCAAAAAGGAAAAATGACACTGAATTGAATGACAAAGGAACTTTATGTGTCTCCCTAAGCGAAACTATAATAACATGAAAGGAAAATTATTTATCTGTATAATTATAAATCAATAATCAGATTGTTATTCTGTAATGGCGACCAGTCCAGCTTCTCGCCTACAAGCATCATGGTGGTGCTGTTTTGTGGTTTGTCTCAGTTCTGCCTTCCTGCCTTATTTTGTAGTTTTCCTCGTGTTCCCTGTTCAGCCCTGCTCTCTGCTCATTAGTCCACCTTAGCTCCACCATTTCATCTGCATCTTGTTATGTTTTCTGTGTATTTAGTTTCAGTGTGTACTCGCTGGTTCATTGTGTTTGTTAGTTGCTTTTCATGGTCACTTCTGTTCATTAAATAAGATTCTCAGCACCTCCTCTGCTTTTCTGCCTCCCATCTCTGCAATTAGCTCCACATCTCCATGGCTTCATGACAGCCAGTTGCTGCTGGAACAGGCTCCAGTTTGAGCTGGAAAAGGGGAACAGAAAATGGAAAGATGGATGGATTATTCTGTAAGGGGATGGTTTCTGCCTACTGTACCTGTGTTACAGCAAAGCTGAAGAAACTTCTCACTAAACAATCTGTTTCTTACTGTGTTATGTAGTAGGTTTGGGGCGTTAAGTCTATTATGTTCAGCAGCTTGTGCTGCTTTTTTCTGTGGACAATCAGCTCCAGTGGCTCCAGAGTTTTCCCTGAAATAGAACCAGCTTTCTACACTAGTTTGCTGTTTTTCTGCACAGCTCTGGCTCTGGCGCTGCTGATCTGCTCCAACAGATGACTAAACTTTCAGTTACGGATTAATAGAAGATCATCATGCAGCCGATACTGAAGGATCTCAGCTTCGTAATAAAATAGAGTCTGCTCTGTCCCTTCTTGTGGATGGTCTCAGTGTTTTAATTCCCTCACTTCTCCTCCCAACGTGGAATTAGTCCTTTTATTAAAAGACATGAACTGAAAAAAACTCATTAAAATAAAAAACAGGCACCAAACTAAATGTGCCAATCATCACCTGTTCAGTATTGTTTTACATCTGAAGCATCATTCATGTTTCAGAAATGTCTGAGTCATTTGAGTTCTTCACAATTTTTTTCTCTGAACGAAATAAAATAAAAACCTCAAGCATATAAACTTTCAGCACAATAATGGCTGAAACTAAGAACTGAACACAAAACAGTTTTATTATCACCTTTACACCCTCCTCAGTACCACAAATAGACTGGATATGTGAGATGGACGGAGCCTTAAGAGCCTGATATCCCGCTGCAAAAGTCTACGCAACCGCCGTTTTTAGATGGTGAACAGTGTAACTGGCTTAAGACCGTTACCTCTGTTAGCTGGTTAGCCCTGATAGCTCAGTTAGCTCTTTGCTACAGGCAGGTCAGAGTTCACTAGATGTCAACCATCCATCCCCCACACTCACAGCCCCCCCTCTCAGCTCTACCTATTTGCCCATTTTTGTATTTACAGCTGGAGACAACACGCGTGACGCTGCCAAGATGGCGACAATGGGAACCACCCGATGAGCTTCAGCCCTTCAGAAACCTACAGGTGACGTCACGGAGGCTCCGTCCATATTTTACATACAGTCTCTGGCCTGCAGCAGTCTCTGCCACGGACATACCCACTCCTTCAGCTCCTCGTTGTCTCTCACCTGAATTCGAATGATCAGCACCTGCAACCTGTTAGGCACCGGGCCATCTTTAGCAGCAGCTCCACCTTCACTCTTCATCAGACCTCGTTCATGGAGAGATGGACTCACCTTCCTTCCTCCAGATTTCCAGCATAAACTCGTGTTTCATGGGATCATTACACAAAAAAGTCCCGTTAACCCTGTTCTCTTTCTCTGTGAGGTCCTTCATAACATAATGAAGTTTTAACATGGGACTCTCTGGGAGTTTTCTCTGTTTTGGAGCCCCTAGTGGATGAGGGGGGAACTGCAATTGTTGACACCGCCGGATTTTGCTGCTCGGTGCCACAACCAGCTCTCCATATATTTCTATTAAAAAGGTTCTCAATGCTTCGGTGTTGAACCTTTTTTCCAACATTTATCTGATCACTTCTGGAATCTGGGGACAAAAAAAAAAAAAAAAACAAGTTGCAAAACTAAAAAAAGGAAATGGAAGGGGGGGGGGGGGGGTTTCTGGAATTTTTTATTTCATGAATATTTCTCCTCTGAGGCTGAGCGTTATAAAGAGTTTTTTTTTTTGTTTTTGTTTTTTTTTTAAAGTGAAGAGCACAACCTTGTTTGTACTTTGTCACCTCCGATGTGCTGGGGTTGTTGCGAGGTTACAGTGGTGGCAGGGGAGGGGAGGGGAGGATGTCTACCCTGCATTAAAGATCCTGCAGGATGGGATGCCTCACCCACGCATCACCCTTTCACAATTGTCACAGAACAGATATGGCAACTGGGAGGACCGGAGTGCTGTTGAGTACAAAGTAAGTATGCATGTGTGTGTGTGTGTGTTTGAAAGAGGATGTGGGTTTCAACTTTGGAGCCCATTTTGGTTGCTGAAAACCAGCACCACACTGTTTGGTCTTTGCAAGAAGTGCACTGTGGCAGAATTACTGCATATTGCCTATGACAGCGATAACGACTTGGCGCATTTTGGGATTATACTGCCGTGTGAAGTCTTTGCACCCAGCCTATTAAATATGCATGAATGTTTGAAATGAATTTTGGAGGATTTTCACCCCCCTTTCCCCCTGCCCCCCCTCCCTTTCCTTGTCAAACTACATAATCATATTCCTGTCTATTAAAATTCAGATGCATAATTTAAACATATGACAACAACAGACTCTGAAAGGGAATGTTTCTGTTCTGCAGCTGGCAGCAAGGTTGCTTTTGATGAGCGGCATATGATAAATTGTCATTGTTGTGGTGGAAGAAAAAAAAGTGAGGAAAAAACAATAAAAAGAAAAAAAATAATAAAGCAATCTGCCAACAATGTCACCCTACTGAAATTCTATGCCACCACTTCAAAAAGTGTGACACAGAAACATATTGGCAGACATGAAATATTCAGCAAGGTTATGGCGAGGCTGTGGCAGGTGGAAACACACTGCTGTTCAGGCAAACACTTGTCAATCTGTGGGTATTTCACACACTTTCATTTTCAGCCATTGACTTTATCGGCGCGACAGCTGCTCGGAGCCAATTCTGCCGAGAGGAGAATGCGGATTACATTTTAACAAACAGAAAAACAATTTACATGTTCAAACCAAACACTGCAGCGTGCATGTGGAATGCGACAGCTACAGCAGACGAACCTTAAAATGAAATACGTAAGGATGAGTTGAAAGCTGGTCTTTAGCCTGTCAGAAAACTCCATTAGAACAAAGAGGTAGACAGAAGTTGAATAAAGGAAATAATATGGATGTAAACACACAGAACAAATCATGTGAATACAAAAAAATTAAAGTTGGAGACGCTTGAAATATTACAACACAAGCAACAATTTTAATGAAATTGTGTTTATTAGCTGGGAGTGCACCACAACGAGTCCATAATGAATTCCATTAAAGCAGTGTGAACTGGTTTCAGTGGAGGGAAAGTTGGAGAAGAGTCTGACTCCATCATCTGAGGCAGAGTCGAACTTTGACAATGGGAGCGTTACATCGCGTTGCTTGCCCTGTGGTGGTGGATGCGAATAAACGGCATGTTTGAAACCACTTGTGAGGTGCCATGATAGACAAGGTGAGAACCTGCTGTGTAGAGGGTTGCCATGTCTGTGCACAGGGTTGCCAGGTAAAAACCAGCAAAAGACTGGCTTTTTGTTCTTCACCAACATGGAAACTAAATCGAGGGAGTGTCTTGTGACAAAGAAACAGATGGCACGGACGTCCGCTGGGAGACGCTGGGACATCGCATTTTGAACTCTGCTGCTCAAGTTCTCACCAAGACCACGAAGTGGACCACATCAGTCTGATTCTGAGTTCTTTCCACTGACTGTCTGTCTGTCAGAAGATAGACTTTTAAGTTCTGTTGCTGTCTAAATCTCTGAATGGTACATCAGAAACCTTTGGTCCCAGTATGAACTTACCAGACCCTTTAGGTCATCTGGATCTGGTCTTTTATCAGTTTCCAGAGTCAGACGAGACATTGGAGGTGCATTCAGCTTCTATGCTTCACATGTCTGGAAGAAACTCTCAGAAAGGCTCAGATCAGCTGAAACATCCAGACTAAAGACCCTCCTACTCTCAGCTCCACTTCACTAGTTTTTATTAGAAGTTTTTTAAAGTTTAATTTAAGTCCAAATCAAGTTTCTTTTCAGGTGGAACAGTTAATTACTTTAATAGTTTTTATCTAATTGTATTTAATCTTTCTTGTTTTAATTGTTTTAACTCATTATTTTAATTGTGCTCTTTATTTTCTGATGTTTTCATGTGTCTGTAAATCATTTTGAATCACCCTGTTGTTGAATTGACGATCTGATGTCAAAATAAAAAAAATGGCTCCAACTTTAGGTCCAGAACTCCTTTTGTTCTGTCCTGAAAATAAAGGTGAATGTAAGCAGAAGGATATAAGCAACCGCAGTTCACACATAACAATGCTGGAGCTCAGAGTCATGCCAATGTTAGCGGTGCACCTTTTTATCACCTTGTTGCGCTTGTCATGTTTACACCAATCAAATGTAGCTTTACAGTCACATGACCACACCTAAACAAAGCAGAGCAGCAGAAATCAACTCTATGCACATGGTGGAATGAAACTCTCAGAGGCAGAGAGGCTAAAACAGAGAAGGACAAACTCTTCTGATCTCATCCGAAGCATGTTTGGACTAAATTCAGATTTTTATATTAGCAACATAAATTTTGTTTCTGGACATCCAATAAAAGAATTTCTAAATGTGAGCCCTGTAATCCATCAGAATCTTTATATATAAGGAGGATAGATTACTTTTAGGGTTAACTTAGAGTAAATGTGTATGAGGTGAGTGGAAAAGCCACTATGACCATTATGTCACCTTGGGCAGGGATCCAGGACCTCGAGGACCGGTATCCTGCAGGTTTTCCAAGCGTCTCTGCTGCAACACAGCTGATTCATATTAATGTGTATTTAGTAGGGCTGTGACAATATGCTTTTGTCCCGATTCAATTCGATTCAGATTCCGATTTTTTGGGTGCCGATTCGATTTAAATTGTGATTCTCAATATTCTTTAATATTGCTGATTTTTGCAGATTAAAACCAAAATAAATGTATAAAACTTATTTTTTTGCTTGTCATTTATCTTGATTTTAATGAAGAATAAACAACACAGTAGCCAGACCATCATTTTGCCCATCATAATGCCCAAAAAGACAAGTAAAAAGATCAATAAAAAGAATAAAAAATGACAACAATGTTATAATGGAATATTTTTATTTGTTTGAAAAAAAAATCGATGTTTTAAGAAAAAATCAATTTTAAAATTGTGAAGCAAAAAATCCCGATTTTCGATTTTTCTATTTGATTTTCCCACCCCTCGTATTTAGCAGACATATGCAGAGCTTGTCTGAGTCTGAGTCTGGCGTGTTCCAGTAGGGGCACTAGGAAAACCTGCTGGACTCGATCTTGAGGTCCAGGATTGAGGATCCCTGACCCACGGCACCAAAATGGCTCTGGCTCTGATCTGACTGGAAGGCTGGTGGGAGGAGACTGAGGGTGAGAGAGTCAAAGCATTGAGGAGACTATGAGCTTGAAAGTAAATGCAAAAATTGGAGAGAAAAAAATTGGAGATATAGCTGTGGGTGGAGGGCAAACTAACTTTGAACATTCATCGCAGTGAAGTTATTATCCATCCTCTCAAGAGGTTATAGCCAAGGCTGCTGGGAAGACTCCTCAAACAGGAAAACCTCCCACATGCTGAACTCACAGAGCACAATATGAACCTTTTCTTATCCCCAGACCAGAGAAATTGTTCTTTAGATAGATATATAGATGAATAGATATGCTGTGCAGGCCAAAGCTGTTAAATAAAAGCAAAGGAATCCTCCGCTGCTGAAAACTGTTGCATAAATCAAAGGACAGGCCATTATTAGGTATTATAGTTATTAATCTAACATTTTGTACACATTCAAGATAGATGAAAGGACTATAATTTGATTTTATTTCTTTTATTCCACCTGATTACTGAACAATTTGGGGAGGTTGTATTGTGCGAAGGAAGATTTCCACTTTAAAGTGAGAGTCAAAGAAAGCAGCTCAGACTTATTCATTCTACTTTAATTACTACAAGGCAATTTGCATTTATCAAGATTAGATTTAAAATGTTCAAAGTGTATCGAAAATGTTCTTTAACCTTAAAGCTGAACGATTAAAGCAGACCCTGATGACCTAAGAGGAAAAAGGCTGGTCTGCCAGCAGAGCTGTGTGGAACGTTACGCTCGCTGGCTTCAGTGCTGGATTTTGGCCACTCTGGTTATTTTAAAGTTTCAGATTCTGTTTTACTTTATGTAAATATTTTCCTGCTCGGTTTTCTTGACTCCATTTTGTTTAAATCTCCCTTTTTTTGTATTTGTTCATCAGTTTTGAAGAGCTTCATTTTGGGTTTATTTTGATTAATTTTGTATGATTTACTTCCAGTTCCTGCTTCTCTGGTTTCTCTGTCCCTTTATGTCATTTCACATTTCACACACACTTCGTTTTCTCCACTCAACTCCTCTATTTAAGCCTTCATCCGTCTCTCTGGAGAGACGGGGAGAGGAGGAAAAGATAACTATAATGAGGAAGAAGGTAAGGTGCCTAAAAGGCATCATTTCATTAATTATTTAATCCAGATCAGCATTTTATAGGGTTCGAATATGTTATTGTGAAGATGCACTAATGTGTCCTTGCTTCTATAACAAGACAAGACTTTCCTCAAACTGGGCGCTGCAGGACTGTCTGGGTCACAAGCAAGAGGGCAGAAAAGCCACAAGGTGAGAAGGTTTTTGTTCTGACTTGCTTTCTCCACATGAAAATCTTCTTTTCCTCCAAAAAGATTTTAATTTTCTTTCTTGCTTTCATACTATTTTCTGCGTTTGCTTCCTCTTTCAAACACAGTGTCAATGCTTTGCCGCATGCAACCCAGTAAGCCGAAGTGCCCTCCACCAGAACCTCTCCTCCATCGTGTGTGTACTTTGCACAAAGTGGAACCCTTTGTCCATTAGCAATCAAGGACGGGCAAATCTCTCTGCTCCATCAAGAGCTATCCTCCCTGTGTCAATAAAACCTTTGGGGGAAAAAAATGTCATCATTTCAACATTTCAAGTCTTAATCTTGACATTTAGGTTTACTGAATGAAAGTCATGTTTCTGCCCTCTTCACCTCAGCCATGTTTCAGCACTTGACACGTCGTTTCTGGACACTGCGGTTGTTGAACATATTGCCATTGGAAGATAATTGGTTCCTGTTAGTTCCTGTGTCTGTTTGCACTTTTGCAACATGATGATTGCTCGCAGTAAAAGCCAAACTCAAACTTGTGCCTTTGGGCCTCCTGTAGTAACATATGGAGAAAAAATGAGAAGAGGGGCTCATGACCACTCTGGATATAACCAACGGATAAAAATCCAGATATATATTACAAAAAACATCCCTACAAACACTCTTTTTTTTTTTACCGTACTTCTTATCCTGTGTGGAGGTCTGAGGTAATATCTGCAACGCCGCTCTACAGCCAATATGCATGCTGCAGAAAAGAGCAGTAAGGGTCTTTAATGAAGTAGGAGAACACACAAACCTGTGTTTTATGAACTCACACACATTTAAATGTATGTATTCGGTTCAATTTAAAACAGCAGAAATAATGTAAAGAAATAATTTACTGCCTACAAAAAATATTCAGAGAATGTTCCCCAGAAAAAAAAAGATTTCATTTAAGGGGAAAGCTGTATTGTAATGAGCAAAAAGTAAGAACAACAATTGAAAAAAGGATGTGCATTTCAAGCTGTGGAGTGACTTTGTGGAACATAAATATGTCCAAAAACAAGTACAAAACAGTATTTAAAAGAAAAAAAAAGTACATAAAAAGTGAGGGATAGAAAAAAAAGATAAATGAAGGGATATTAAAAGTTGCTGAATGTTTATGTATTCTTATACAAGTAAATATGAGTGCACTATGTGTATAAATATTAACTGAATAAGTATTTAGGTATGTAAAAAGGAGATATGGGATCTCCGGTTCACTGGTGGAGTGACTTAGGTATGGAGTCAGGAAACACACCGGCTCGCCCGTTTAACTGGGTTTATTGTGTGGTTCAGCGAAATATGAACCAAGATGTGTACAAAGGGGGGAGAGGTCCAGAAAAGTGTACACTCCCTCCCACTCCTTTCTCCACACTTCGTTAAGTAATGTTTTGATGATGCATTATAATTAGTAGCACTAGTAGTCGTTGCAGTAGTAGTAATAGTATTTTTATGTATGTTTTGAATATATGTGTATGCACAAATGTATGTATAGGTATGTGCATATAGTTTCTTTCTTTTGAAATACATGAACTGATTAACTAACTGATTTAATATACATGTTTATGACGTAATAATTTTTATACCATATTAATGTTCCATGTCTGTGATGCAACTCTGGAATATACAGCTGATAATTCTATCAAATCAGCTCCTGTGAAATCATTATGCACACAGTGTAAGGCTTAAAACAGTTTGTAGGTGGGATGTAACGTAAGAACTGCTTCCACTCCCACCTCCACAGGCTGTAATAAATGATAGTGTTATTGTAGCTGTATAGAAAGAGTATATATTTTATAACAAGAGCGAGTCACAAGCAAGTCTCCTGCTGCCACACAGCACAAAACTGCAAACTGATTGCACATTATTTTAAGAAAGTTATGGATCCAAGCTGAAAGCGACAGAAAGGCGGGACTGTGGGAATAAAGAAACAATGTAAAGATTATAAATCCATCTGCTACTTCAGCACCACGGACAGCGCCCTGCATTCATCAACGCACTGCAGTCAAGACGCTGATATTTCAGAAACATAGATTCTGACAAGATTAAACATCCGTATCAGAGTCAGGCAGACCGGATCCTTAGTGTTTTCTCTGTACGAGGGGATGGATGAGAGAGAGGGAAGGTCTTTTCCTTGACCTTTAACCTCAAACTTCTTCACACTGCCGGCTGGTTTTGGAGCTCCAACTAAGTCTTATTACAAAACATTAAGTAAAAAATCACTCTGTTCACACCGAAGACAACTTTTCAACCACAAAACCATGGTTGATGTCTTAAAGAATAGATTTTATAGAATATACCCTATGCAGGTGATTTTAATGCTTAAAGTGGAACTATTATGTGCATTTCAGGCTAAATTATTTTTATTTCTGAGACCAGAAGGGCTGGGATTGATGGAGTTATTGTCACAAATGGCTTTATTTACTTCAGACTGACCCTCTCCGTAGGCTGTCAGATCAGCCTGCGGGCAAAACGAGTGGATTGAGACTCTTCCGCATTAAGCCCCGCCTCCCGCCACTGCACTACATCGGGAGCGCGCACCGCACCTGCTTTCGCCGTCATTGTAACATCTCATAAACAGAAGGATTAGGCTAATATGAACTCAATAAAAAAACAAAATACAATGTCAACACATAGCATCCAGCCCTACATGTTGGAACCTGAATCAGAGCCTGAAAACGAAGTGGAAAACAGCAACCCACAGCAACGAATGCAGCAGGATGTCTCTCTTTGGTAAACTCACCAGCCATCGTTGGAAATAACTTTATCCCACGTTTTCCACCCGCCTGATGTATTTGTACATGCCCTTGTTAACCAGTAGAAGGTAACCAATCACCAAACCTTATCCCCCGGGACGTCACAAGGATTTCCAAGTAGAAAAAGCTCTCTAAAAAAACAGTGCCGTTCACAGCAAAAACTGGACTGAAGAAAAATAAGGCTCAAAACTAGAAAGAGAAATATAAAATGTACAAAGTGGGGCATGAAGAGGGCGTGTTGGCATTTCCACATCTGATTCCCTCCACTAAACACAGTGTTGACAAGATTCCTTCTCTCATAAACTGAACTCATAGGGGTAAACATTTCTGTTTGGTTGATTATTTCTCATTTTTAATGATAATATTTGGAGTTGTATTACACATTGTTGGAAAGACTAGTAAGTTGCCTTTAGAGTAAACTTGTAAGGATCATTCTGCTGTGGAATGAGCAACGTAGATAAGCGTGTGGGTACAATCCACAAAAAATGGTCAAAATCCCCTGTAATATTCTCCTGTCTCCCAGGAGATTCACGTGCTGCGATGTGTGTGTAAGTCACACTTGTGCGATTGGTCGGACGTAACCGACAGACAAACATACTGGTATACAATTCTGGCGTCAGTGAGAATCCCAGATCTCCAAAATCTGGGACTGAACTCCATCGTGAAGGATGACAACGTTGTCCCTATCAGGACCTGGATCCTTGCAGAGCAGCTATGAGCAGCATGGCCTGGTGGGAGTTCAGACCCCAAACCAGCTGAGAAATCAGCTTTCAACAACTCCTGCTTGAGGACTGGGAAGCCATTCTACAGCAAAATGTGACCAGGCTGGTGACAAGCACGAGAACTGGTGGCAACTGCTTCAGCTGCATATAGATCTTCATCTACAGAAGTCCACAATGGTGTAAAATGTGTTATTTTCTTACTGCTGCAGGACAGTAACATCATACAATCCAACAGCAGAATATTGCACATTATTAAGAGGATCCTGTTTGCATGTTTAGATGGATTACTCATTCTGCTGAAACACAATCCCCAACATTTATACCTCGTTTAAAGGCGACTAATCAGGCTTTCTATTGATGTACTATACAACATTAACTAGTTTATTGGTTGAAGAATAATCTTATGTCTTATGCAAAGTTTAGTTAAAAGAAATGCCAGATTGTACATCAGGACATGGACTAACCATCAGTAGATTTGAAGAGAATATTGCAAATTTATTTTCACTAAAATTACTCTTTCACTTTCAGTTTTTAGGTCTTTGGTCATATCCTGACAGGAAATATTAATAGAAACTAGGTTTTAATCTTAATTTTATAGTACAAGTTAAAAATACTAAACTAAATACGTAAAAAGATGCATCGAAAAAACGTTATGTTAAAATATCCGATAAAAAATGTAAAAGGAAACAAAGAAAAAAAAGCCTTTAAATCACTTTGAGTTCCAGAGGTTTAAGGAATATTAAATAATTAATATTATGGGGAAAAATATATTTAAATATTTCATTAAAAAGTCACTACTTTGATGTAAATCTTCAAATTGGAACGTCTCATGTTCTTCAGTTTTATTCTCAATCCTGACTTGTGTCACCTCCTAATATTTACATTTGCAGTTAATGTTGCAGTTAAATTGTGTATTTCTCCAATAAGTTTTCCCAGGTTTTGCATAAATCTATTAATTTCTACACACTTTTCTATAAAATCTTATAAATCCAGCTAGAATGAAGCATCATGTTCAGTCTTTGGAAGAATGTGTACAGTTTTTAACCTCATTACAAGCTTTAAAAAGTCTTTTTTTTTTAATATTCTTTAGCAACATTTTCAGTTTGTTATACTGTGCATGTTGTTTCATGGGAATGTGAATCAATCCCTATTCAAAAGCAGCACTGTGGCAGCATGCAGACCCACTGTGGGGCTGTTAGGAACCAGAAAACAGTTCAATACTGAACCCACAACTCCTAAACAAGAGAATTCACAAGCAGTAATGTTTTGAACTCAATGGCCTCACGTGTTATTGATTTCCTATTCTGTGCAGACACAATGTGTTAGTCCACCTATGCTCAGGTGGCTTCTCTGTGTTTGTGTGTGGTGTTTTAACTTTTTTGAATTTTACCACAGCTCAAATAAAAACAACAGAGCCTCAGGCTTTGCCTCAGGGGAGCCATCTGAGGTGCACGAGCGAGAGTCTGTCCACACAGTCTGTTCAGATTAGTGTCAAAATGCTGAAATGATCCAGATTTATCTGGCAGATATGCAGTGCCACGTTTTTAGGTGGTAAAAGTAAAGTGAAGGTGCCTTTAGAAAACAAACTTAACAATACATTTATTTAAAGTTTAACTTCAAAGTGCAGTAAACAGCAAAAATCACAAATCAATATTTGCTTTGGCCACCTTCCCCCTTTAAAACACCCGTTCCCTGGAGTTTATTTTTCAAGGTACTTGGCAGGTAGATTGTTCTTCTGTTAATTTAATGTGTTCTCGTTGTCCTTTGTCTCGTTGTTTGATCCCAGTCTGAGTCCATGATGTTCAGATCAGCAGCGTGGGGACCAGACCTTCTCTTGAGGACCGCTCGCTCTTCTTGCAACTGGAGAAAGGTCTGTGGGACGTTCAGAGATTTTTCATGCTGTTCCTGATTTCTCAACTGTTGCACGGACCTTGTTACATTTTAAGACCACACGTTACTTCCTTTGCTTCGTTTTATGATGTGGCAGATGAGGATTTTTGTCTAAATGTGACGGGATGGTGAAGGAATTAACTGAACGACTTCCGTCCAGCTGCTTTCACTTTGTGTTTTGAAGCTGGAATTTGATCATCAGTCTCAGGTTTCAGTTTCTGCTTTACTGAGTTTAGTTATATTTCGAAACATATCAGGATTGAGATTAGAGTATACTTTTTGTTGGTGTTATGGAAAACCTGCCTTTCTGAAACAAGCTGCTTCTCCATCTTCTGGGTTTCCATAGCGATGTGGTCCAGTCCAAGTATCTGCACTGGATCGTTGTGATAACTTTGAGTAATTATAACTGATCTGTTGCTTTCTCTTATGCACAGTCCTGCAGGTGACTGTGTGTACATGGAGCTGCACAGGGCTCCATACTGGGCCCCCTATGTTCCCACTATCCCATCATCTCAGATAATGGAAACTAATTAAATATCTTTGTTATTATGCTGATGACGCTCTGTTCTATATTTCGGTCTCAAGAGGGAATTATTGTCCCATAAAACCTGAAATGCGTGTATCATTCAAATCAATATTTGGATGTATGAGAAAAAATCACTAAGACAACTTCAGCTGGTGCAGAACGTTCCTGTTCGGTTGTCTTGGGCCATGTTATGTGGTCTTTGTGCTCCTGAGTTAGTCGACCCGTGTTGCAGTCATTTTGCTTTAGCTTTAGATCAGAGTTATGTACTGCTGTATGCTGTAAATAAAGATTTATCATGAGACAGTTCCACTTTGCCTCCTGTCTCTCCCACATCATGCAGCTTCTCCTCTTCTCTACCTGCTGATACATCTGACGGGACTGAAGCAGACATGTCCCTCATCACTGACACAAACAAAAGCCTGATCTCTCTTTTCCACCAGTCACCAGTCTGCCATCAGTCTGGGATTTCTTGTTTCTGGAATCCTACCTTGTACCAGACATCTTGCTGAATAAAATTATCTTTGATCCTTTGAACCTTTCACAGCTTGAGTCCTTCCTTAAAGCATGACAAGATCTGAGTTGAGTTCATCTACCTCCCATTTGTGGGTCTGGACCCTACCTCACCCTCACCTTGGAGTGTGACACTGACAGTGATGTAATGCTTGGTATCACAAGCATGATGATCAATAGCCCAACTCATTTTCATCCAAGGTTGTCAAATGCTGCCATTTGTCAAGTCAGTGGTGACTTTGATGCTTGTTGGTGCCGTGACACACTCGCTGCATCAGTATTAGACAATGTTTGCATCACAAGTCATTGTCAGAAGTTTTCAGAGGTTACTTTTTTATTTTCCATTTAGTTTTTACTCACTGTTTGGTCATGTTTTGGCGCTGAAACTGCATTGATTTGTGACAATGGCCTCTGACAAATGAGAGTAAAAACAGCTTCATGGACACAGATTTTATAAGCTGGAGCAAATATTACTGCAGGACTCTGAGCAAAGTAAGGATGAAAAGTAAGACAGAAACAAGAAAGTTTTCAAGAAAAATGATCCTGCATAAACTTCTTCACCTGTGCAAATCAGATATCAGCAATTTAAACATCCCCAATGGAAACAATTCAGTTCACATGGAATACTTTCATCCCAGCAAGTTTAGAATAAGTGTTTGGTTATGCGGTGCAGATAGTAGATGTTGGCGGCATTTTGTTCAAAGCCAAGAGAAAAGGGTTTTATTTGTGTCTGTATTTTACTGTGTGCACTGCATTTACGCTCTTTGTGTTTGTTTGGGAACTTCACACATTCGGTGCCAACAGTTCCTCGGGAGTCTCCACTCAATAAGTTGGCAGCAAATGCAGAACCCTGCACGATCAAAGGGAATATCACCCCCCTAATTCAACTTCAGATCAGAGCGAGATCTTCAAATTAAGCATGAGGTTTTGAAGTAAATGCTGTTTTGCCACCACGTTTCATTTATTTTCAGCTCCCGAACCCTAATTGGCCCCAGAGGTGAGGAGGAAAGTGGATGGGATTGGAGGACAGACCCTAAGCCAACTATCCATCTAAAATGTACACTAATGAAAAGGTCTGGGGAGAAATTGACATTTCGGAGCAAAAAACCCCATCAGATTGGCTAATGGCCAAGCAAAGTGCTTTGTAAATGGAACACAACTTAACACCTCAAATTATAATGACCTTTTTTTTTTTTTTTTACTTCTTTTATCACAAACTATATGTTGATGTAAAATATGACCTTATTTTGAACACGTAAAATGTCTGTAAAGCTCCTTTCATCCTGCGTCTGCACCTGCAGGAGATACAATGAGGACAAAAAAAATCCCAAGAGGTGCAAGTAGGAATATTCTAATTATTTGTTGCTGGTTGCTGCCTCGGAGTTTTTTACAAAAGCACTGATGTCTGACATCAAATAACATCATGTTTTACAGATATACATGTTAAACAGATGGAAAACGCTTCACTTTTTAATCCAGCTTGTGTCACCTGATATTGTCTTATTTCATTTACAAACAGTCCCTCCAGTTCACTGCTTGTTGCAACTGATGCAAAAAGAGTTATTTTCCAGTCATATACGCTAAATGCCACAAAACACTATGCATGTCACTCCTGATGATCTTTACTTGTCAGAATGTTGATGGATATTTGGTATTTGGTCATACCCGAGTTTTTTCTTTGTGTATTTTAATTTTTTTTACTTTTATTTTAGATTTTTATTTTGTGTCCAGATTTTATTTATTTTTTTAATGTGCAGTGTTTAATTTTGCCGTGTTATTGTTTGTTCCTTTACTGTTCAGCACTTTGGGCAACTACTGCTGTAGAAATGTGCTATATAAATAAACTTGAACTTGAACTTAAACTTGAACTAGAAATAAATGAGTTTTAATGACTTTTGTTAGTTTCATGTGGCCGTTCTCCAGTTACGAGGCATCATACAGGCAGCTGCTGCATTGGGACAGATGTGTGTGACATTAGTTTTAGCATACCAAACCCATACCAGGCTCCTGCTGCAAAGCAAGACCAATTTTAAGTTCATCAATTACTGTAGTCTTTTATCAGGGACTCGTTAAAATACTTGAAAAGTTCAATTTTCAACCACAGAAAAGGGCGTCATTATAACACTGGAGGCTATTCCAAGACATTAAAACTTGGGTAATACTTTTCTAAAATAAAAAAAGTAATACAGCGCTGGGATGTGTGGGGAAACAGAGAGGCAGGAGGCAGGAAGGATGCAGGAACAGGTCTTAATCCAAATGTTAAACTGAACAGAATAGAGAGCAGAAATATCACAGGTGACGACAGACAAGTAAAACACAATGAACCAGCACTGAGAAAAGAAACCAAGTGGTAAAAATACCGACAGAAACAGAAAAAGATATCTGGACTAGCTGAATCCAGGTAAACGTATTGAATGGTAAACAAGGGTGGACAGAAATCACAACTTCAAAATAAAAACGGGAAAAACAAAAAGTCCAACCATGATAATACAGTAGTAACCATAGGTTTCAAGTAGCCGGGATGTGGCCCGATGTTTCACGACTGGCATGAAGAACTTAGTGTGGTTCTATGACTGCATGGACCGGCTTGCAGAGGAGTTATGTCTGTTCAGTGAGGTGAACAAATAGAGGGTTAAAATAAGGTTAATAAGTTTATCTCTTATGAGGAATTTTCACGTTTCCTTCCAAACCACACATACTTCCAGCGTAATAAGATTTATCAAGCACAAACTCAAATCATTCCAGTTTATTGTGTTCAGTCACTCAGGTTAACAAAAGCAAAGTGGAACCGACCTGGCATACATTTTAGAAAAATCTAATTATATTTTATAGTTTTATATCAAATGACCAACTTTTAAACTGCAAAAATTTTTGGTCAAAGAAAATTCATACAGTTTATTTCTTGATCTTTGCTGGCTTTAGTTGCTTGTAAGAGTACATGCTTTTAGTTTGTTTAAAGATCCCCAAAGCTGCTGCGTTAGTTCAGATACAAGCTTTTCTTTTGAGCTGCACATTAAAACCTAAAAATTATACAGACACAGAAGCATTATATGTAAGAACAAACATGTTATGTTAGAAAAAATATTATTAACGTCTTAGCTGCCTCCAGTTTTCTGGTTTAGATGTTGGGGGACATAATCTGGCTGATGGGATTTTCTTGTATTTTGTCACATGAGTATTAGTCAGTTGTTGACAGGGACCGGTGCTTCAGCTCAAAGCAAAGATGCTGATCAGGTCGAGGTCAGAGCTCTGAGGAGGATGTTGGAGATCTTTCAAACCAAACTAGGAGAAAACATTTCCTAAAAGCTTCATATTTTCTAAAATGTCACTGTGGGCTAGATATTAAAAACCTTGGAAACAAATGGACCGAGTCAAAGCCTTGAAACTCTGCTTCAGACCAAAGAGAGGCTGACATCCTTGACTATATTGTGTATTTAACAGTAAACATGTGGAAGGTTGTTGCTGGGGAAGGAAACATGGACTCTGGAAAACCACTGCCGGATGACAAAGCAGTAAAAGACAGAAGAAGGAAGAGCCAGGGGGCTTTTGTTTTCTATTTGACACTGATGGATCACTCGAGCCTGGATGAACCGGTGTCTGGACAGTCCAGACGTTTATAAAATCCTGTGGATTACAGGGAGGAAAGATCACATCAACAAGAACAAGCCACCATTTACTCACATCCCTGCCAGCATCACATATACCGTCTGGGTAGAGCAAAATGATTTTTCCATTATCTAAAGTATGTTTTGGAAAATGGATTTGCATTGCATCTGAAGATTCATGTTCTTGTGTGTCACTTTGTTCTGTGTTCAGGCTCACAAAAACCTCTTTGTTCATGGTTTTACCACCATGTATTTATTGCTTTAATCAAATAGCAGCTTATAGAGAGGTAGGGGTATAGAGTTTATTCACCCCAACAGAGGCCAAAGTAATCCTTCACTTGACCTGAAAGTCACCATGAAATGAAAACTGATGGCATAAAAATGTTAGCTAATTTTACACACTACAGTTTAATCCTTCATAAGAACATACTGCAAAGTAAGCACACTTCTTTTTAGTATAAAAAAAGGAAATGAAGGCTCCCTTTTATAGTTTTGATAAATCCCCGGATTAACCCTTAATCTGCTGCTTGCAACCAAAATGCTTTCACTCCACCTGTATGTTGAAGATTTGCTTTGCAAATTAAATGAAAATTTATACTGTAGCAAAATTAAACCATATCAGTTATTAAAGTGCATGATTAATATGCTATCAAGTTTTTAAAGTGAAACTGTTTCAAGCTACCGTGTTGGAGGAGGCTGCTGCTCTGTCAAAAACCCTTCTGCCTCCTTGCCAAGGCCTCCTATTCATGCTGCTGGAAAGTCTCCCACATGCTGTCAGGAGAAACACAAGGGATGACCGTGGGTGCCTCGAAAGATATTCAGAAAAGAAAAAGAAAAAGCAGTCGCAGTTGTTTCAAACACAGGCAGTGTTCTTTTTTTATGTAGGAGAATGAGAGTCTACGGTTTAATGAGAAATGACTACACTGTTTCTATTCTAATCCCCAAGGATCTCATGGTGAGTCTGCGGTTTATAGCGCCTCCATAATATCCTTTCAGGATATCAAATAAGGCTGTTTTTCGTGCATTTCTTCTACCTTGAATTCATGGCGCTTATTGCAAAAGTGGTGCTTTGGTTTTAATAAACCATGCAAATGAATTACCAGTAGTCAAACTGAACCCCAAGAATAATATTTTGATTGGTTTTATTTACTTTTTTGACTGTGTTGAAGAATGAATCTGCATAATTTCTGCTAATGAAATAATGTGTATTCTGACTATTATTTTTTTACATTCTAATTCATATGTTCCTACCTTAGACTTGACATGGGAAGTGTTACCACTGCCACATCATGGAGGTTATTTAGAACTGAGTGACTTTGTGGATCTCTGTGAGTCAGAAACTGCTCTCTCATGAAGCTTGATTTCAAATTAATTTAAAAAGATGACACATTGGGGTGATTGTGAAAGATTTACAATCCCAAAGACAGCTCAGACTGAGTGTCATTGCCTGGCAAATTGGCTATAAATGACTTAAGATAATTAATAGGCATCATGATCATCACACATCGTCACAAATACATGAATAACACCAATGAGCCAAGGATGATAACTTTAAATTAGTGAAAAAAGCAGTTGCAAAACCTTATTCTTTATTATTATTATTATTATTATTATTATTATTATTGAATTTTCCTTTGGGGATTAATAAAGTATTTTTTATTCATTTATTTTCATTTTAATAGAGAATTCTTGAATTTATATTGCACTATTCTATTGTTTTGTGTTTGTTATTTTCACCAGTGCAGTTTGAAATAAATGTTGGACACACTGCTTTATTTTCGAAGCCAAAAATGTGCTTTTGCGTTTTTGTGATGACACTGTCCCCTACAGGTCAGGAAAAAGTCTATAAGAGACATTTTAGCTGTCTTTTGGCGACATCTGCTGGTACAACTTCATGAATGTTTAAATTTAAAAATAAAAAACTAAAAAAAATACTGTGACAACTATATTCTCTTTTTAATGTAAGTTACATGTAATATGTAATTTAGCAAAACGTTAGAAATAATAGCTTTTGGTTTTTTTTGGGTTTTTTTATATACATAATGGTTTCAGTCCTGCTGCCCTTCAAAACTCCATTCAGCGTTTCGCAACTTCAGTCACATGAAACATCTAAACCAATCACGTGTTGGATTCTTTTCATTGTGACCAATTACAAACCGGGATACTGAGAGGTTAATGTTTCATTTGCGAGTCCCAAAAAATTGCGCTGCGTGAAACGGTAGATCGTCAATATGGTCGGATGGGTTAAAATGTGCTGCTTATGATCTTAAGATCTGCGATGAGACATTTTTTTTGTGCATGATTTAGCCAACATTTCGGCTACTCAAAACACAGCATGAGGACACATAAATTGGAGATACAGAGCGCTAAATGGAGAACATTTAAAAGAGTATACTAAAATGGTTTTGTTTTATAAGTCAACATACAGAAGATAGTTGGAGTTTAATTTAGCAGCGACGAAGATAAGCATGTTTCGGCAAACAAGAACGCTGCTCCACAGACTTCGGTCTGTACGGTAAGTTAGTAGCTAACAGGACACTTGGCTTCATGGCATGTTGTCGGACAAAGAAATGACTGTTCAGGTGTCAGGTGATTTTATAGTGAAACGAAGATATTTTACTGGCTCATGAATGAGATTATGTGATGGGATAGGAACTGGGCTTGACTGTGTCATAATAATTCAGTCAAAAGAAATGATGAAACGAATGATGCAAGTGAAGACCTCGTTGCCTCACCACACAAACTTTTTTTTGTTTACAATTAATTCAATTCAAGCTTCATTAGGGACACAGAATCCAGGTCCATAGAAATAGAAAAATAAAATAAAATGAATAAAATAAAATAAAATGGTAAATTCAACAAAAGAAGAAGTGCAATGCTAGAAGAATTACAAATACAGGCAGGAGTGCCAGTTTTTCCAGATATTAGATGTGAACCTGACAGTTTTTGCATTAATTCTTTATCAAAGAGCGTTCTGTCACTTTAACCATTCTATTAAATAGACATTTCTTCGTTATAATATGATTTTTTGGGGTTATAAATACGATTTTTTGTGTTTAGATAAGGTTTCTTCTCATATTTGCCTTCATAGCTCTTAAATCTGTGAAGTAATCTTTCATTTTGTGACATAAAGTGATGTATTTGGTATCGAGTCTAGTAAATTTAAGTTCCCCAAGCAAAAATGTAGCCATATTTTGTGAGGTTATGTAAAACAACAACCCAGGTGTTTCTTATGTACATTACTTACTACTGATCCTACATCGGTTATGCCTTTAATGATTACAGACTCATTCAAGTAACATAGAAATAGAAACCTTGATTTATTCTTTGATCCCAGACTGATGATGGATTTCACAAAGTTGTGCCTTCTTCTATTGGGTGAATATTACTTTACTTTTAAGTGTACCCAGTGATTGGAACCAAGATACTTGTGTCAACTACCAAGACACAATACTTGCACATTTATGTGAAAATTATGAATCAGTCTCTAAAATGTATTGTTTATATTCAACATATACATGACAGCAGGGGAGATTTTTGTTGGTAGAAACCAAATTTTCAAAGTAATTTTGTTCAAATACAATATCTTTTTGTTTCCCTTCAAGTTTGGATGGGCATCAGCGAACATGGAGGCTGAGGAGCACTTCGGCGAGAGAGAAGGCTCTTCAGTGCCGACCGGAGCAGAAAATCCACGGCTTCACAGTCAGAGAGGTGAGAATGGTTTTTCTTCTGCTAAAAATAACTTTTATTAAATCACACTTTCCTATGACCGCTAGTTTCCATATCCCAACAATAGCTTCCGACAAGACAGGATTTAGTTAAATATTGTCATCTTTTAAACCTTTAAAAAAACAGTTTCTGTATTTTTCAGTATTCTGTATTTTTTTCTTGTATTTTTGCATAACATCCTTCTTGAACAGCACACGTCTTCATAGCTAAAGTGAACTTTGCATTTATTGTTCTTGTACTGGGAGCATTTAGATAGGAACTAATGTTATGTGGTATCCGGTAGGACATTAAGAGATGACACGTTCCCATGTGGAGGCATGTTAATAAAGCTTCAGCTAAAGACCTACATGTGCCTTCTTTATGCATGTCCACACATCATAATACATGGTGTCAGAAGTTAAGAAGCCCGTCTCAGGCAGAGATCGGAGGACGAGGTCGGTGTGAAGCAGCAGTCTTACCGCAAGCCGAAACAAGAGGCTAAGTGCTAAGAGGCTAAGTGCTACAGGCTAAGCTAACGGCGCAACGAGAGGGCCGGAGGACAGCGCAAAGATGATGGATTCCCTGTTTTCAATCAACCCACCTGAGAACTTTGATTTTGGAGACTACTCGTCATGGCCCAACTGGATTCGCCGTTTCGAAAGGTTTCGTGTTGCGGCGGGACTAGACGGCAAAGATGAAAGCTATCAAGTAAACTCTTTAGTGTACACAATGGGTGATAAAGCAGATGATATTTTGAGCACGCTCGGGTTGAAAGATGATGAGCTTAAAAAGTACACGCGTGTGAAGGAAGCCTTTGATAAACACTTTATAGGCAAACACAACGTAATATACGAGAGAGCACGTTTTAACAAAAGGTGTCAAGAACCAGGGGAATCAGCTGAGTCCTTCATTGCTTCAGTCTACAAGTTAGCAGAAAACTGCCAGTATGGACCACTGGAGGACGAAATGATAAGAGATAGGCTAGTGGTGGGCATACAGCACCAGGGCCTGTCAGAAAAACTGCAGATGGATAGTGGTTTAACAATGGAAAAAGCAGTGCTACAGATAAGACAGCATGAAGAGATAAAGAAACAGCAACCAGTCATGAGAGAAACAAATGTTAAGGACATGAAAGAGGCAAATGTGGATGCATTAAAGTTTTAGAAAAAGACTTTTAAAGAGAACCAAGCAAGAAAACCATTTGAAACGAAGAGTCAATTTCAAAACCAAAAAGGGAACAAGTACTGTGGACGCTGTGGCAAATCACCTGCACACTCCAAAAATGACTGTGCTGCTAGAGACGCAGAGTGCAGAAAATGTCGAAAAAAGGGACATTTTGCAGCTCAGTGCAGATCAGGCAGAGTTGGAGCAGTCCTGGAGGATGAGGACAACATGTTGTTCTTAGGAGCAGTTTCGGCAGGAGCACAGCTCACCAACTGGAAAAAGACACTGGAAGTAAATGGCAAAAATGTGACTTTCAAACTGGATACAGGAGCTGACGTGACCGTGATACCAGCTGCTATATACTCAAAAGACATTCATGGCCCACTCACCAGAGCAGAGAAGCCCCTGTGTGGTCCAAGTGGTGAAACCCTGAAAGTGAAAGGTCAGTTTGATGCTGTAATAAAATACAAAGACAAAACAACAACACAGCCCATTTATGTTGTACAAAGACTGTCTACACCTCTGTTAGGCTTTCCAGCTATTTCAGCATTATGCCTGCTACATCCTGTGGACAGTGTCGAGGAGCTAGAGGCTGACATGAAAAAACTGTACCCCAAGGTCTTTACAGGACTGGGCCTCCTAAAAGGGGAGTACAAAATAAAGCTGAAAGAAGATGCCAGGCCCTATGCACTGTCACTTCCGCGACGAGTCCCACTACCTTTATATGACAAGGTGAAGACAGAACTCGAGAGAATGGAGAAAATGGGAGTGATTGAGCCGATTGAGGAACCTACAGAGTGGTGCGCAGGAATGGTGGTGGCTCCTAAGCCCAATGAAAAAGTCAGGATCTGCTCGGACATGACTCACCTAAACGAGTATGTTTGCAGAGAGCGCCACATCCTGCCTGCTGTCGATGAAACATTGGCAAAGTTAGCAGGAGCAACAGTCTTCACAAAACTGGATGCTACAGCTGGTTTTTGGCAGGTGCCTCTGCATCCAGAATCAGTTCCGCTGACAACTTTTATAACACCGTTTGGAAGATACTGCTATAAAAGGTTGCCATTCGGAATATCATCAGCACCGGAACATTTTCAAAAGAGACTCACTCAGATGATGACAGGACTGGAGGGAACTATGTGTCACGCAGATGACATACTGGTTTTCGGGTCCACCAGAGAACAGCACGACCAAAGACTGCACAGAGTGCTAGAGCGGCTCCAGCAGGAAGGGCTGACTCTCAACAACGATAAGTGTCAGTTTGCAGTAGAAAAAGTCATGTTTCTGGGTCACATTGTAACGGCACAGGGCATTGAAGCGGACCCTGGCAAAATCAAAGCGATTATGGAGATGCCTACACCTAAAGATACCGCAGATGTGAAGAGGTTTGTGGGCATGGTGAACTATGTCGGAAAGTTTTCCCCACGTGTTGCTGAGCTCACACAGCCACTAAGAGAGCTCCTCAAAGCAGACACCCCTTGGGAATGGGGGGCAGCACAGCAGCGTGCCTTTGCTGAACTCCGACAATAACTGAGCTCACCCACTGTCCTGGCTCAGTACTGTTTAAACAGAGAGACAAAAGTTGCTGTGGACGCATCCTCTTTTGGGCTAGGAGGAGTTTTGTCACAGAAACAACCAACTGGTGACTGGCGTCCTGTGGCTTTCATTTCACGCAGCATGACAAACGCAGAGCGCAGGTATGCCCAAATAGAGAAAGAGGCACTTGCGCTGACTTGGGCGTGTGAACGATTTCAGTCTTACCTGGTAGGGATGGACTTTTTGATCCAGACAGATCATAAGCCTCCCATTTCTCTACTAGGCAGCAGGGCTCTTGATGACTTGCCACCTCGTATTCTTAGGTTTAGATTACGACCACTTCGCTTCACATATAAAATCGAACACGTTCCTGGAAAAAACTTAATCACAGCTGATGCATTGTCCAGAGCACCTATCCAAGCTCCACCCACAATGCAGGACAAGCAGTTGGAAGAAGATGTGTGCGTTTCTGTCAACCAGATTTTGCAACAGCTGCCAGCAACAGAAAGTAAGCTTGCACAAATCAGACAGGCACAAGAAAAGGACAATACATGCAGAAAACTTAAACAGTTGATCCAAACAGGGTGGCCTGCCAGCAGGAAAGCTCTCCCACCTGAACTTCAAGAGTATTGGCAGTACCACCAAGACCTGCTTGTTGCAGATGGACTATTGATGAAAAGTGAAAGGCTTGTTATTCCAGCTAGCATGCAGGAAGAAATGCTCAACATTATACATGAAGGTCACCAGGGCATGACAAAATGCATCGCGAGAGCACAGCAGTACATATGGTGGCCTGGTTTAATCAAAAGGATCAAGCTTAAAGTTGAAAACTGTGAAGTGTGTGCGCGGGAGGTTCGCAACGCACCAGAGCCTCTCCTCACGACAGAACCACCTAACAGACCATGGCAGCGTGTGGCAGCAGATCTTTTCCAGTGGAATCGTGCCATGTACCTGTTAGTGATAGACTATTTTTCCCGATACATTGAAGTGGCCAATCTTACCTCAACTACTGCAGTCCCAGTGATTAACAAGATGAAAGCGATTTTTGCACGGCACGGGGTCCCGGAAACTCTTGTCACAGATAACGGCCCCCAATTTTCAGCAGCTGAGTTTGCGACATTTGCAAGGGACTATGATTTCAACCACGTGACTTCAAGCCCCCGCTACCCTCAAAGTAATGGGGAAGCTGAGAGGGCTGTGAGGACTGTCAAATCTCTCCTGAAGAAGGGGGAGGATCCACACAAAGCTCTCATGGCGTACAGAGCCACACCCTTGGCTCATGGCTCGTCACCTGCACAGTTGCTGATGGGTCGTAACATCAGGACACCGCTGCCCGTCAGTCAGGAGAAACTTCAACCAAAATGGCCAAATCTTCAACTATTTCGGAGGAAAGACCAGGATCAGAAACACAAACAAGCTATCTGGTTCAACAAGAGACACAAAACACAAATAAAACAAGAGCTCAGACCAGGACAAAAGGTCTGGGTGAAGAACACCAACGACTCAGGAACAATCAGCAGTCCAGCCAACACCCTGAGGTCCTACAACATTGACATGCCATCGGGACATCTCAGGAGAAACAGATCTCACATCAGAGTGATTCCTGAGGGTGCCACAGTCACAAGATCGGGGCGAGTTGTTCGCACTCCGCAGAGACTGGACTTATAATAAGTTAGAACGCTGTGGTCCACAGGGCAGAATAATCCCTGCACAGCTTTGGGGACCCAGGTGGTCGGACCTGACCCCTAGACAGGTTCTGTGTCATATTTGTTAGAAATGTTTATTAGAACTGTGACACTGTAAAAAAAAAAAAAAAGAGGAAAGAAAAGGAAAAGTTAGTGCAAGGTTGACATATTGTAAAAGCACTTAAATGTTTATTGAATATTATGTTTTATATGTTTAAGGCTACAGAAACAAGAACGGCTAAATAATAAGAAAAAGGTCCTGTGAAAAATAAATAGAAATATAGACCCTAAGCAAAAGGGGGGAGATGTACTGGGAGCATTTAGATAGGAACTAATGTTATGTGGTATCCGGTAGGACATTAAGAGATGACACGTTCCCATGTGGGGGCATGTTAATAAAGCTTCAGCTAAAGACCTACATGTGCCTTCTTTATGCATGTCCACACATCATAATACAGTTCTTGGCCCCTGATTGGGAAACAGTGTCATTCTGAAAGTTGGGTCAATAAATTCTTATAGATGTTTGAAGATGCAGCTGACGGTGGTGTGTGTGTGTGTGTGTGTGTGTGTGTGTGTCTGTATAGTGAAAACCCACATTTGGTGATTGTTGCTGCATGTCCTGTTCTTTCCCAGGTTGTATCGGTCCCTGACTTATTTCTCACAGCCGTTAAGTTAACCCATGATAAAACTGGAGCTCAGTATCTGCATGCAGCCAGGGATGACTCCAACAACCTCTTCAGGTTGGTCAGAATGTTTTTTGATTGTGTGGCACCATCTATTTTTTTTAAATCCAGATCACTGGACATCTATGTAGATAGAAACAGGAACTGCTTCCCCTTAAACTTGCCTTTAATTCCTTTATTTCAGTGTCCAGTTTAGGACAACTCCCATGGACAGCACAGGGGTTCCTCACATCCTGGAGCATACAGTGCTCTGTGGGTCTGAGAAGTATCCTTGCAGGGACCCCTTCTTTAAGATGCTCAACAGGTCCCTGTCCACATTCATGAATGCCTTCACAGGTACGAACGCATAAAGTGGACTAAGAATGATGATTTTTCTGTGAGCTTGTGGCTAATGTTTTAATTTGTTTCATGCATCATGCCCCAAAATACCATAAGTCCAACTTGAGCTGTAATTTGTTTATTCCTAAACAGCCAGTGACTACACCATGTATCCATTTTCCACCCAAAATGCAAAGGACTTCCAGAATCTTCTGTCCGTCTATCTGGATGCAGTTTTCTTTCCTTGTTTACGAGAGCAAGATTTCTGGTGAGTTTTTTGCTGACCGATTGCTTCCATCTGAGACAGACTTCTACAGGCTACTGTGAAGCTGAATAAGTCTGTTTTGTCTCACAGATCACTTGTAAATCTGATTGTAAGATTTCTTTTTTTAAAGTACCAGACTGGATTTGGTGTGATTTCTGTTTGCAGGCAGGAAGGATGGAGGTTGGAGAATGAAGACCCCACAGATCCTAACTCTCCGCTGGTGTTTAAAGGAGTGGTGTTTAATGAAATGAAGGGAGCCTTTGTAAGTCAAAACTTTCTTTATTGCCATCACAGAACTTTTAAATGCACTCACTGGTCACTTTATTGGGTACACTGGTTCAGTCGCTTGTGAACACAAGAAGAAGTTGTAAAAATAAGACTAGAAGCAAACATACATCAAGGTGATCATTTTTAGAGGCAGGATATGAAACAGGAGATTAAAGGAGGAATTAAAGGGCTATAATTTGGGCAGAAACAGGATAGAAACAGCAAAAGAAAAATGTTTATGAAGGAACAATGATCCAAAAAAACACATTTCCTTTTTTGTTGCCTAGAAGGTATAAACGTTTGGATCTGCAGACTTGATTGACTTGGAGTAAGCTTGACTCTATCACACTTGATCCCATGTCTGCTGCCCGGAATCTTGGGGTCATGGTGGATGACCAGTTGACCTTTAAGGTCCATGTTGCCTCGGTTGCCCATACCTGCCGATTTTCTCTCTACAACATCAAGAGAATCAGACGTACCTGACAGAACACACAACTCAGCTTTTGGTTCAGGGTCTGGTCATCTCACGCATCGATTACTGCAATTCCCTACTGGCAGGTCTGCCTGCATGCTCTATTAAACCTCTGCAGATGATCCAGAATGCCGCAGCACGTCCAGTTTTCAACCAACCCAAACAATGTCTTGTCACTCCGCTGCTAATCGCTCTCGACTGGCTTCCGGTCGCAGCATGAATCAAATTTAAAGCTTTGCTTCTGGCTTACAAAACAACAGCTCAAACGGCTCCTGTCTACCTTCACTCCTTAATCCGGACCTACACTCCGTCTCGACAGCTACGTTCCACCAGTGAAAGACGCCTCGTGTTACCACCACTTTGTGGAACTAAATCACTAGCCAGACTCTTTTCCTCTGTTGTGCCACGATGGTGGAATGATCTCCCAAACTCTGTCCGCTCTGCAGAGTCCCTGTCTACTTTCAAGAGCAAGGTGAAGACTCAGCTCTTCAAGGAGCACTTCCACACTTAGTTTAGCTGTATTTATTGGAAAGTTGGAGAACTTAGCCCAGTTCTTTGCAACAAACTTCATGGTATTAATTCTTTGTATTATAACATAGGTGATATTATGGGGTGGGAAGGGAGTAAGCAACAACAACAACAACAACAACAAAAAAAGAGCTTGTAGCACCTCATGGAAGGACCTGCGTCCAACTGGACAGTCCATCAGCACCTTCCTACGATGTCCTCTATTGTTTGATTTCATGCTTGTGTTGTTTTCACTCATGTGTAAGTCGCTTTGGATAAAAGCGTCTGCTAAATGACTGTAGAGTAGAGCAGCATAGAATAGAATAGTCTCTGAACATTACTGCAGCTATTTGTACATAGATAAATGTATGTGTTGGGTTTTTTTCTTTTAAATACATGTTCATGTTGTGGGTGTGTTCTCTTTATAGTCAGACAACGAGCGCTTATACGCCCAGCATCTCCAGAACAAACTGTTTCCGGATCACACCTACTCTGTGGTATCAGGAGGAGAACCGCTGGCCATCCCAGACCTGACCTGGGAGCAGCTTAAACAGTTCCATGCCACACATTACCATCCCAGCAATGCAAGGTGATGAAACACAGATGCAGTACTGATAAACCAGGCTTTGGAGAAGATTTAACCCTTTAAAACCTGCAGTATAAATCTCTGGCTTACAGGTCGACTGTTATTTTTTTGTATTTTGGTGCCATTTCTTAGCATTTCCTCAAGTGTTTCCTATTTCTGTGATTTGTACAACTTTAGCTGAAAGGTAATAAAAGTCGAATGGCAGTAATAACTCATGCCATAAATATAAAAAAATTGCAAAATAAACACAAAACTTAGTGGTCTGAAACATTTCTAAATAGGGATGCACCGATCCAATTTTTGGGAGTTCTGATACCGATATCTGAAGATTGAATATCTGCTGATACCGATATTTGCCGATACCAAACCTGTTTATATGAACATTATTATGACTATGGTTATTATTGCTGTTATAACTGTCTATTATTTCATTAAGTTGTAATAAATGACCCATCCTTTCTGAAGTTACCTCACCAATAACATTAATGACATTACAGATCAATTTCAACAAGTTTTATTTTGATTTGGCACATTTTACCTAAATACAACTATAAATGTGTGGTTTTGAAACAAAGATCTAGCTTTTAGTGTAACAAAAAATGTCACATTTTACATTCAAGGCATTTATTTCTTTTAAAACCTGTCTGAAGCATGTCATCAAACACCTCTATGCTAGCTTAACTATTGTGGTATCGGTACACTTTTAATAATTAATCTGCAACAGTATGAGTACACATGCTTGGTATTGAGCCAATAGTGATATTGGTATCGATGCATCCCTATTTTAAATGTACAAAAACAACATAAACGTTCATTACAATATAGAAGTTTTTGCAACAGTCTGTCTTTTAGTTTTTTTACATGTATTCTTTTTTTAGAAGCAGATTATAAAGGTGTTTTTAATTTGGTTTTGGTTTTGGGCTGCAAAACAAAGCAACTAAAATACATATTATAAAGGCATGTGTTCCACTGTGGTGTCATTTGATGTAGTATTTTTTAACTGCTTTATATCCCTAGAATATGTAGAGAAAAGCTTTTGGAGCATTGAAAGTCTAAAAAACAAAAGAAATTCATATGTTTTTGTCATGAAATCGGGTCCAGTAACTTTCTGCTCTGTTTGTAAAGGGTTAATCAATGATGTGTATGAGTGGGAACTTGGAAATATATTAGTTTTTTCCATCTTGTTTGTTTATCCAGGTTCTTCACTTATGGAGACTTACCTTTAGAGCATCATCTGAAGCAGATTGAAGAGGAAGCTCTGTCCAAGTTTGAACGCATCGATCCGAACACAGAAGTTCCCTCTCAGCCACACTGGACCAGTCCTGTGAGTTCTCAAAACCGCATCGTCATTGGTCGGAGCGTGACACGTGTTGGAAAACTGCTTTTAACTTCATTATTTAAAGGCATCTAGAAAAAGTAAAATCAGTGTTGAAAAAAGGCTGTGATGTTGCTTTGAATGTCGCTGTTGTTTCCCAGAGAGAGGAGCGTGTAACCTGCAGCCCCGATGCTCTGGCTCCAGATCCGGCCAAGCAGAACACCTTGTGTATGAGCTACCTGCTGGGAGAGTAAGACAACATCATCAGTTTCATGTTGTGGTTTACAGAGACGTCTCATTTTCTGGGCTTAAATGATCAATGACATTATAGGTTTAAAAATAGAAGGTTTGTGTGTTTCTTAATGTGATTTTGTTGTTTTTGTTGCTATTTTTAGCATCACAGACACATTTGAAGGATTCACCCTCAACCTGCTGTCCTCCCTGATGATCTCTGGACCAAACTCTCCCTTCTATAAATCTCTCATCGAACCAAAGATAGGAAGCGACTTCTCCTCTGTTGTTGGGTGTGTGTAGATGAAAAGCAAACTTGCATCATACATTAGATTTAGCTGGGAATCTAATTGACTGCAGACATTTTATGGCTGTTTGTGTTGAAGTACCTACGACTTAGGGCTGGGCAATTAATCGGATTTTAATCTCAATTACAATCTGAGTTTTCAACGATCATAAAAATAAAAGGGTACAATTATTTTTCTCTTTTCAGTTTCCTCTCCTGCTGTCTTCAGCTGCTAATCGAGCGTCTCTGGCATTGCAGCGCTGTGCTGTAAACTCCTCCCACAGCCGCTTTGCTTTCATTCAGACACTGTTCTCACTAAATCTGGCGACTTCTTTTGTTAAAAGTGACTAGCGACAAATCTAGACACTTTTACTGGAGTTATTAGAGGCTTTTCTGGTGTTTTGGCGACTGACTTGACTGTAACGGACGAGCAGTAGGAGCCTCTCCCGTCCTAAAGCACTCCCAGGCGGCCAGTCTCAGTCGGCTCCGGCTGCAGGTCAATGTAGAATAACTGCAGTAGGTTGTGGAAGTTCACCTAAACATAGTTTATACCATTGTCTGTGACAACTGGCTGCATTATTTTCGTGTAAATGCACACGTAGTTCGGCGAGTTAAACTCTGTAATATCCCTCCGTAATGGGGCGTTACCATAGCAACGCGTTAAACTACTGGTTCAGATCAGCCGTCTTTTAACAGGTGAATGAGAGAAATGCGCTGCAGCCTGACAGCGGTTGTTTGGCATAAAATATACATCCAGGCTAACGTAAAATAGTTCCTATACTTCAGCAAATGTTGCAGAAAAAAATACAAATTTGTTATGACATATTTACTGTGTGGGACCATAGTAAAAGCGGATTAAACAACTCGTAACCGCGTGTTAGACGGTTATAATGCCCGACGCCGAGTCGAGAACACCACAACGCGCAGCATTGTTTAATCCCTACCTATATTTATCTATTCATTTTACATCAGTATTTGCACTTTGTCAGGAAAAAGCTTCTTGTTATTTGTTTGTTTTCTAAAATATTTGGAATCCTAAAGACAGTTTTTTAAAAGTCACAGTTTAATGTTAAAAAAAAAATCACGCTGTTAAAGATAAAAAGATAATCGTGTTCAATAATCGAGATCTCAATTTCAGTCAAAATAATCGGGATTCTAATTTTTGCCATAGTCGAGCAGCCCTACTACTACCAGTAAGGAATATGTCATTTATGCATACGTTAAGATACATTTTAAAATCTCTCCTGCAGATATGATGGCAGCACCAAAGAGGCGTCATTCAGCATCGGGCTGCAGGGGATGGCTGAGGAGGACACAGAGAAGGTCAAACAGATCATCAGTCAAACCATTGATGACATCATAGAGTGAGTCACATGATCACATGTTATGTTTGATGGTGTTTTTTGTTTCCCTTTCTTAGGCAGTGTCTGAACGTACACTCGTCCCTAACCCCTCATTTATTACATGACTAGATAGTGAACTCATTCTGTTGATTTGGACACAAAGCTGGTGATTTTCGCCTCACCGCAGACCACATGACTACCAAATGTCACCACGACAACCACCACACGTCGTTCCAAATTCATTCCAAACTCGTGTGAAAATATTTTATATTGAATTTTATTCTTTCTGTGTTGCATATTTATTCAATAAATAAGGATATAAAATGAATTAGCTATAGTTTTTCTTAACCTGCTTTCTCGTTCGTGTCACTTGCACCACTTCGAGTTCCTGCATGCATCGCATTGTGGTCTATATTAATCCGTCTCATGATCATCGATGCTCACTACTTTTCAGGATGCATTGTGGACAATTTTAAGTGCACTACTTTTGTCCTTTCTGGACATTTGGACCCCCGTAGAAACCTAGAATATGGCTTGACCACCATATCGGCTGCTCAGTAGGGAATAGTGTGAACATCCAGACACAGCCTGGGTGAAATGAGGCTGGGTCATACTGGGAGTAAAGGGCAACTCCAGGATCCAAGCACAGGCGCAGAGCAGAGTACAGAAGCAGTTTATTGCAGTCCACTGGGAGGGAAACAGATAAGCAGAGAACTAACCGGGCAGCAGCAGACAGGTCTGGCTTCCTGAGAGAGCAGACGAACGATGATTAGGAAAAGCTCGAGGAAATAACTGGACTGAATCAAACTCCTTTTAGAACCAAACGAGGGCTTTAGCCATTGGGTGGGAATAAATACTGCCACTAGTTGCAGATAAGGTGCAGGTGTAGATCCTGGTTGCCAGGGAAACAGAGAGTCACAGCCACACACACCAGTGCAGAGACATGGACCACATCAGATATGGCATATAAGTAATATCTCAGTATTTTTTTTGCTGGGTGTCTTTATAGTAATGCTCAGTATATTTCCTGATGTTTATTAATTTGTATGAATTTAGTTTCTTTTCAACTTTAAGATGAATGAAAATTATTCAAATAAAGTTTGTTATAAAGAAATGAATGAAGTTTCTCATTCCAGGCTTTTCCACAACATGTTTTGTTATTTATGACCTTCTCTTTGAATTATTATGAAAAATAATCAGTTTTTTAAACATTTCTGAATCAGCACATGTTGCATTGTGATGAATTGATTAAAAAGTGGATCTGCTGAGCCCTGCTATCAGTCCATCTCCACAGAACTCACACAAGGTCATGGAAAAGTCATCCTCCTATGTGACCTTCATCATTTTCCACATCTTACTGTTAGGACTTGAAACGTTGAAGAAGAAAGCAAATGGATCAGATGAAATCCTGTTAAATAGAACCTCGACATTTCTGCACCATTACCAGTGATTTTAGCTTGTATTTATGTAGGGGGGGCTATGTGGGGAATAGTGTGAAGATTCAGACACAGTAAAGTCTTGGTATTTCTACATGTGTCAGCAGGAAAATATCTCCATGTTTTATAACTTGTTCTCTTTAACTTCAGGAACGGCTTTGAGGAGGAGAGGATCGAAGCTCTGCTTCATAAGATCGAGATCCAGATAAAACATCAGTCCACGAATTTCGGCCTCTCTCTGGCTTCGGTGAGTCCGGTTTTTATCTCAGTCCTTCGGTTTGTTTCCACAAACACAAAAACGCCACAGATAAACAGAAACATGCTTGTTTGTGATGTTTGCAGTCTTCTCTGAAACCTACATCCCTTATTTCTGTTTCCTTTTTATATTTTTCTACCAGCCGAGACTGCAGACATGTTGTTATTGTGCCGGTACTTTCTATGCTTCCTGCACCCCACTGCAATCATTTTAATGTTTTATATAAACTTTAAACAGTCAAATAAACAATAAACCTGCTTTGCCTCATTAAGCAGAAACTATCCTACAAAAGTCCTGCTGTTCAAATACATTTTTCATTAATCTCTTCGGTTTACACCTGTTTATTTCTCATCCCTGACTGGTGATGTCATCAGTACATAGCTTCCTCCTGGAACCATAATGGCGACCCAGTGGAGCTGCTGCAGATCAGCGACAGTGTTGCCAAGTTCAAACAGGCTCTGAAGGAAAACCCTCGCTTCCTCCAGGACAAAGTCCAGCACTACTTTAAGGTCTGTCTAATATTTTAACTGTGTGCACAGTGACTTAAAAGCTTTAAGGTGCAGATATAAATGATTTAATACAATTTAAAGTTTATTCCCTCTTGTTTATATCAAACATTTGATTCCAGATACTAGCCAGCATCAGCAGCTTTAGCTTGTTCACAGATGGCAGGTTCTGGTTCATCCTCGTTTCTTTCCTACACTGTTGGAGTTTCATGTTAATTTGTGACGTTTTCAAGAGGGTCTTTATGATTGTTTTTATTTTAACTCGCTTGATTTCCAACTGTCTTTTTATAGATAGAAACCATGTTTCAGCTCATCACACCAGTCTTCGTTCCTTTCTACCGTCGCTTATCAAGTTGAGGATTGATTTTAGGATTTTAATGTTCATTTTCAAACCATTTCCTTTTACTTAGCAGATGTTTCAAGTCATTACAGTCCACATAGACCATTAAGGTCCTGCAGACTCTTAGTGGTCCGGAGATCTTTGCTCAACCCCCCCATATCCAGGCTGTTTCTAACCATTTAAAGACACTTTTAAAGTTTGCTGAAGATTAACTTTTATTCTTTAACCTTTCCTGATGTGAATTTATGTTTTGTTTTGTTTTGTTTTTCTCATTGTTTTACAAATGTTCTGTTTGCCTTTGTGTGTTACACCCGTGGAGCTCTCTGGTCAAAAGTTTCTTGTTTTTAAAATGTGCTTTATAAATAAAGTTTTGTTGCTTTGCCTCAACTGTCCACGCAGGACAACACACACCAGCTGACCCTCTCAATGAGCCCGGATGAGGCGTACCAGGACAAACAAGCCAAAGCTGAGGAGAAGAAGCTGCAGGAGAAAGTCCAGCTGCTGTCTAACAGCGACAGAAAGGACATTTATGAAAAAGGTAACAATGCTTTCACTGAATGATGATTTTATGGCTCATCTGTAGGTTGTGTTTTTTTAGTCTTTGTTTCCTTGCTGTTTACATCAACAGTTAAGCTGTGAGACATTTAAAACTGATTTGTTTGGGGATTTATGTGTTTTGAAACTTTTAAAGGATCTAAAATAAAAGCATTTCCGACTGTTTGACGTGTATTTTTCATGTTTGGTAGGTCTGGCGCTGCTTGCCGCTCAGAGTAAAACTCAGGATGCCTCCTGCCTGCCTGCACTCAAAGTGTCCGACATCGAACCAACGATACCCATCACTCATGTGCAGATGAGCTCCGCCGGTACGGCTGTGGACTCGTTTTATCTCCAAGCATGTCTGGTCAGAACTGGGCCGGTCTGTGTCTGACAGAGCTTTGTCCTGACCTCCACAGGAGGCGTTCCGGTTCAGTACTGTGAGCAGCCCACTAACGGTTTGGTGTACTTCAGAGCCATGTGTAACCTCAACACCATGCCGGAAGACCTGAGGCTGTATGTGCCGCTCTTCTGCAGCGTTATTACCAAGTGAGTTCAATTCTTCGATTCATAGATTCAGATTCAGAGTCCTTATCTAGTTTTAAGAGCACACTAAAGACTCAGCTCTTCAAGGGGCTGCACCTGTGTCGCAGCCATAGTCTGTATATAAAGAGATGGGCGGAGCCTCCGTGACGTCACCCGGTTTCTGAAGAGCTGAGTTGAAGCTCGGTGGGCGGTTCCTGCCACCGCCATCTTGGCAGCTTCATGCGTGTCGTCTCGCCCGGAAAATACAAATATGGGCAAAGAGGCGGAGCTGAGAGGGGGGCTGTGAGCGTCATGGCGGATGAGCGATGAGCATCGAGCGAACTCTGATCTTTCTTTAGCTAAGGGCTAACCTGGAGATAACAGGAGATAACAGGAACTAACCAGCTAACGGAGGTAAGCGGGCTAAAGTTAAGTCACGTTGTTAACCGGCTAAAAACTGCGGTTGTTCTACGTTCTTCTGACTTGAAGTGGGAGATCGGTACCTGTCAATCAAAAGGACACGCCCCTAAATGTGCAGAATTTTGAGATTAAATTACTTTTAAACGAACGAGTTAGAAAAAAATTCACTCCCCCCACAGTTGTCATGAAGGTAAACCTGACTTATTAAACCTAAAATGGATTTTTGTACCAGGCTGTAAACATGTTTATTTCTGTTGTGAAGTTGGTCTTTTTAACATGGGAGTCTATGGGGATTCGCTCCGTTTTGGAGCCCCTAGTCGATGAAGGGGGAACTGCAGCTTACAGGCTTCACTTTTAACCGCCGGAAGTTGCCACTTGGTCGCAGCAGCCTGACTAGCACTTATGTATGATGCCCCCCCCCCCCTCGCCTACTGTTTGTTTTCTTCTGTGTGTTCTTCTCACTCTCAGATATAACCTGCTTTGGAGAAAAGCTGCTAAATGAGAATCAGATAGAATAGAAAGAATAGAATAGAATAGAGTAGAATAGAATAGAAAGAATAGAAGATAATCTTTTCTAAGAGGTTCTGTACCTTTATTTACATTTTTATTATTTGAATGAGAAAATTTGTGAAAAAGTAATAAAGTACTACTGTAAATAAACTACTGTGTTATTTGAATTAAATGAAAAGCATTTAGTTTGAGACCCAAATGAGATTTGCACTGTAACTTATTTCAAAGCTCATCAATAGAAATGTCACTTCTCACATCTTAAAACGTATTATTTCTTTGTTTTAATATTGTTTTAATGTTTCAAAGTGTGCTTTAATATTGTTGGGAATTGTTTATTGTACTGTCTTTTGTTAATGTTGCCATGTTGGCCATGCTCATAAAAGGGATAATTTAATCTCAAGCATCTGCCTGGTAAAATCAAGATTAAATCAAATAATCATCTAAATGGCTGATTCAGCTCAGGAATAAAATATACAGATAATAATTAGATAATACTTGTTCTGATAACTGGAAGTCATAATTCAGACTGGAGAACAAAAAGATGTTTAAAGATGAGTGGGGAAAAAAATCCTGTTTGATCATTTTGCTTCCATTTTATCTCTGTGATTATTTGTCATGATAAACCACGGTGGAGGATATTTTACTTTTGCAAACAGGCCTACAACAGATCATTGACTTTATTTATTTTATTTGAAGGACCATGTGCAGTTTTATTGATTATTAAAAATAAAAAGATGGCTGCACCAGATTTAGCATGAACTAATTTGCTGACTTGATGTTTGTGTTTAACTAGGATGGGCTGTGGAGCTCTGGACTACCGGCAACAGTCCCAGCAGATCGAGCTGAGGACAGGCGGCATGTCCGTTTCCACTCAAGTCATCGCTGACTCCACACAAATGGACACGTTTGAGCAGGTTAGTAGCAGAAGTGCAGTAAGGACATGCGTTCCTGTTCCTGCTCCTGTCCAGTGAAGTGAAACGGGGAACTAACCACACAGTCTGGAGGTAAAATCCCTTTGCTTCCTGCTTCAGGGCATCCTGTTGTTCTCCTCCTGCCTGGAAAGGAATCTTCCTCACATGTTTCAGCTGTGGAGCGACATATTCAACAGGTAATGTCTGTTTTCTCTAAGGACACAAATCCCACTCACCTCCAACAAATAAACAACGGCTCCTGCTCTTGCCTCATCATTTAGCCCCCACTTTGACAATATGGAGCGCCTGCGAGTGCTGGTGATGATGTCAGCTCAGGAGTTGGCCAATGGTATCTCTTACTCTGGTCACATGTATGCCATGACCCGGGCGGGCCGTCACCTTACCCCAGCTGGTGACCTCCAAGAGACTTTTGGTGGAATGGAGCAGGTAGGTTTTTTTTTTTTAATCTAATATCTAAATGATTGTCCTCACATTATCTTATTATCATTGGAAGTTCATGCTTGATGTTGCCATGGTAATCTGAACTTAAGGTGAAGTTTATGAAGAGGATAGCTGAAATGCCAGACCTCAACCAAGTCATCCGAATATTACCCAGGATCAAAAAACATCTTCTCAACCCAGAGAACATGAGGTGAAGTCCTTTACGTCAGTCTGCTGCTGTAGTTTCAGCTCTGTGAGTTTGGATTAAAACCAGCTGGTCTACATTTTTTACTCTGTTTTAAGTTTAATTTCTTCCTGTATCCCGGGCAGATGTGCGATCAACGCAACACCAGAGAAAATCTCTGACATAGAAGCTCAGTTGGAGAATTTTATAAAGGATGTAGCTGAAAACAGGAAGGAGCGCAAATCTGTAAGGCCCAATATTATTCAGGTAAGAGTGTCAGCAATGCGCCATGTTGTCATGAAATAAACATTCTGCCAATAACTTTCATGGTTTTTATTTTGTATGTATAGAAGCCACTCGACCCGCTGAATGAATCTGGCCCAAGTAGGAAGCTAATGACTGTGAGTTCAGTGTTGGCCTCAGTTTACGCCTCTTGCTTGAACTATGTCTTTTTTTTGAGTGATGCATAAGTTATTTCTGTATTCGGTGAAGTTAATATTTGTTCATGTTTCCTTTCAAGGAGCCAAATTTCCAGCCGTGTCAGATGAAAACCTTCTTCCAGATGCCTTTCCCTGTCAACTTTGTCAGCGAGTGTATACGTACGGTGCCTTTCTCCCACCAGGATTATGCCAGGTAACTGATTTTATACCCACTGGCCATTGATCACATTAATTCAGTTCAGTTTGACAGATTATTTTTTACATGGGTATGCATAAGCAACGGAAAAACCCGCCAATACAAAAGTACAAGTTAATGCATGAAAAGGAACAGAAAAGACCAAAAATGACCTGCCCCTTTTTATAAAAAGTAACACCAATTAATGGTCTGTTAATTCATTGATAATATTAATGGTTATACTTATTTACAGTCTACATATTAGCTGCTATTCATTCGTCATTCACTTCGTAGATAGATCCTTAAGTTCATCCACCTTGAATATTAAGTTGGTTTTTTGTTTTTTTTTTGTTTTTTGTTTTTTACTGTTATAAAATTATTTACTTACCGGAACATCTTTAACATCTTTAACCATATTTGTAATGAATTCCACAAGTAATCTCCACATACAGTACATATAGATACACTCATACACACATATACATACATACATACACAAATATACATAGATACACACATGCACATACTGACATACGTTCACACACACACACACATACACACACACATATGCCCACATACACATGTTTTTTTTCCTTGGTGTTGATTGTGTCCTCATCCTTAGTCTGGATTTTATTTCTGTCTTCAGTTTGTGCATCTTGGCGAGGATGATGACGGCAAAGTTTCTCCACGGTGAAATCCGAGAGAAGGGCGGCGCCTATGGGGGCGGGGCCAGAATGGGAGGAGGCGGCCTCTTCACATTTTACTCTTACAGGTAAACAAACACCTCTATAGCTCTGGACCGTGTTGTCGTGGGTATTTTTATTTATATCATTTATCAATTTATAGTAATTATGTTTACATTTCATATCATTGGAAGAACTTATTTATATAGTTCTTTTTTAACTTAATGAGACCTGAGACGTCATCCAGACGCAAACACAGATGTAATCATGGTGCTTCATAATGTTGATGTGTTCATAAAACATTTTTTTTTATTCTTTAGTGTGAATATTTATGTATCATTCATTACCATGTAATACATTCCAAGTTTTTGTTGCATAAAATATGTCCATCGGGTGTCATGCTGTATACAGCAGGGTTTTAAGCTTTAATCATGACATGATGCAGTGAAAAAAAGTTATACAAATGTCATAAAGGATTTAATATTTAATATTATCTGCAAAATTTGTTTATTATTATACCTCTTTAATAAATCGTATCCGCACAATGCTTAGAAAAGGAAGCAGTATCTGTGTTCAATCATTTAAATAAAAACATTTGTTCACTAAACTATAAAAACAATACGTAAACAATTAACAAAAAACCTTTTAGGAACTCTGATGTTGTCAATTTCTGAGCTCTTATAACTCTTCTGAAATGTTTCAAACCATGTGGAAAATGTTAGATTGTGTTGACTTTAGTTTGTCTCTGAAGGGATCCGAACTCGGTGCAGACGTTGTCGGCGTTTCGTAAAGGTGTTGAATGGGCAAAGTCAGGACAGTTCACTCAACAAGACATCGACGAAGCCAAACTCTCAGTCTTCTCAGCTGTGGACTCACCTGTAGCTCCTGCAGACAAAGGTAGGAAACCAAAGACACAATTTAAGTTTTAATACATTACCAACAATATAAAACCAATCTATATCAGGGCTGTGACGATATGCTGTTGTCACGATTTGATTTGATTCCAATTTTTTTGGGTGCTGGTTCGATTTAAATTGTGATTCTCACAATTCTTCAATATTGCTGATTTTTGTAGATTAAAAACAAACAAAAACAAATGCACAAAACTTTTTTTTTCTCGTCATTTTTCTTGATTTCAATGAGGAAAAAACAACACAGTAACCAGATCATCATTCTGCAGCAATAATGCCCAAGATCAATAAAAACAATAAAAATGGCAAAAAATTTATAATTATTTTTATTTTTTTGAAGTCTTTTTTTTTTTTTTTTTTTTTTAAACAAAAAAATCTATTTTAAAATTGTGAAGCAAAAATCCTGATATTCGTTTTTCGATTCAATTTTCCCATTTCTAATCTGTATTGTATGTTTAACATTACGTATTCTCAGTATCTACCAAAAACATGTCACAACACTATTTTGGCTTATTTGTTGACTTTTATGTAACATTTATGTTTTTACTTTTACAGTTATTAGAAACGATAAACATTCATTCATTCATTCATTTTCTGAACCACTTAATCCAATTCAGGGTCGCAGGGAAGCTGGAGCCTATCCCAGCTGGCTCTGGGCAACAGGCAGGGTACACCCTGGACAGCTCGCCAGTCCATCGCAGGAATGATAAACAATAACTTGTTAATAATAAACTGCTTTAAAGATTGCTCCTCTGTCTTGGTGGTGTAGGCATTGGTCGTTTCCTCGGCGGGATCACGGACGAGATGAAGCAGAGTCACAGGGAAAGACTGTTTGCTGTAGATCATAAAAGCCTGGTGGACGTAGCTGAAAGGTACAGCTGTCAGTCACTGGAGCTGAACATTTGACTTCATTATGAGATAAAAGAATCAGGAAAGCAAGAAAATAAAACTTTACATGTGCAGGAAGTGGAAAGCTCCTGAAAATGAACTATAAATATTTGCTGCTCTTTTCTTGTGCTGCAGGTACCTCAGTGTTGGTCAGGGGACGTGTGGCGTCGCCATCCTGGGCCCAGAGAACGACATCATCAAGAAAGATCCTTCATGGATCCTCAAATAATATACTTAGGTTATTTTTACAATTGAACACTTGGCTTGGACCACGTACTGGAAACTCACATTAATATCATGCTAGGATTTTTTTTAATGGTGGCAAAAGAAGCTGAAGCTCACAACACCAAGAAGAGCAAAGTGGCCTGATCATCGTCATTTAAAACAACCAGATCTTTTTCTAAATTTTATTCCCTCATGTACATATTGATAAAAATGAGTGGATTGTCATATTAAAAACAAAGTCTGGACCCATGTTATTCTCTGTGAAAGTGATATCACAAGGGCTCAAAGCTTGGTGTCATTAAAGCTTAAGCTTTATCTTTGTTTTTCTTCTCATCAAGGGATTTTTGTTTGTTTTTGAACAAATGTTTAAGAAGGTAATAATCCAGGTCAATCTATGACAACTTTACTTTGCAGTGATGTCTTTGTGGGGATTTTCATGCAACCACAAATGCATACATACATACACTTGCTTATGTTAACGCATACAAACATATGCAGAAACATATAAATACACATACCCCATATACATACATATAGGAACACAAATACATATAAACATACCTACATATAAAAATGTGTATGTATATATACACATGTATGTGTATGATATATATAGATTTATATATATATATATATATATATATATATATATATATATATATAGAAACATATACACATATTTGTACACATGCCTCCACTGACAGACACACATTTTCACATGTATACATATACAAAAATACATGAACAAATACATACAAACTCATACACATATATACATACTGCACATACATGTAAGTCTTAACTTTCAAATATTTTACACTTAAAACCTTGCTGCTTCTATTTGACCTGCAGGTACCTCAGTGTCGGTCAAAGGATGTGTGGTGTCCCCATCCTGGGTGCAGAGAACAAAATAATCAAAAAAGATCTTTCATGGTTGCTCCAATGATATTCTTACACACTTAATAACCTTATTTTATAATTAAATATATGACTACCACATATTGGAAAGTCAAACATAAATATCATACTAAGTTTTTTTTTAAATGCAAAAGATGCTGAAGCCCAAAATACAAAGATGAGCTCATTTTTTTTTTTGCGTTTTGTCATTTAAAACAATCTGATCTTTGAACTTTTATTCCATCGTGTACATATTCATGAAAACAGTTGTTGGACTGCATATTAAACACAAAATCTAGATCCATGTTAAAGGATTAATGGTTTTTGCTCCTGGAAAACAGAAGTTTAGGACAGTTTAGGACTGTACAGTCAAACCAAAGCAGAAAAACCAGCTGCTTTAGCAGTAAAAAAAAAAAACTTAACAGAAGACCTCTGTTAGAGATGACTGCAGACAATCATCAGGAGCACCTGCAGGAAGACAAACCGTGAAACACAAACACTGAAACCACAAATCCCATATTTCAATAAAAAGATCACTTCTATAGCGTCTCAGTTCAAATTGCCAAAAGGTCAGAGACCAAAATGTCAACGTTACATTGTAAAATGCTTCATAACAAACTTTTTAACCATAGCGTCTTCTATTTGTTTAAAAAAAGGACAAAAAACATGATGATTCCACACAATAAATGCTTTATTTACTCTGTGACACAACACTCACATCACGTTACATTAACTTGCATCTTTAGACATTTTCCACTTTACTGCCCAGCGACACTAAGCAGGACCCTACTCACACAAAACACTATAAGGTGCCACGTAGAAAGCCCAGGGTGGAGACATCAGCAAAGGCAACGACACAACACACACACACACACAGCTAGCAATACACGGTACACACACGACCAGCTCGTCCTGAAGCCTTGCTACACTTCTTTCAGGTTTTCAGCATTTTCTAACGGAGGTGTGGACAGTCTGGGGACAGCTTGTCATCCTCCTGGCATAGATTCTCTCTTCATAAGCAGCTTTGGGAAATGACAATAATCATGGGGCTCAAAGTGCAGTTAAAACATGATAAAACAGACTTTAAATGCATCGCCCACCTCAGCAGTGCCGTGTTTACGCAACACAGGTGTTTACTCACAAGAGTGTGTTTTTCAATTTAAAAAAAACATTATTTAGCTACATTTTTGGGGGAACTAGAACTAAAATAAAGTACATTATGACTGCATATATACTGAGATATAACTTTGGGGATCTAGAAAATACTATGTTAGCGGTTAGTTGAAATTATAGAGCTCTTTCCAAACGAACACCCTCAAATTGAATCATTTCTGAATTACAGTGTATCCTCTGAAATACCACAAACCGAATATATCATTTATAAATAGACTTACTACCTTTTAAATTCTACCTTTTAACTTATTTGCAGTCAATGAGCAGACAATCAGTCGTTGTGGGTGCAGCTGTCACCGATTCTGTGAAGCCTGTTTCCTGTGAGGGTGAAGCTCTGGTGCTGGAGGCAGTGCAGCGGTTCAGATTGCAGCAGAGGCGTCGCGCTCTTTGGGTCGGATCCTGCTCACGTGTTCCAGCTGACCGGAGTCGGAGACGTCGTAGCTCGTCTTGTACTTGGCCAGGATTTTCATCAGAGGACGGAGTTTCAGCCACCACTGCTCCTTCGGGATCCTGTGGCTGAAGGGAAACGGTGTGTGTGGGGGGGGGGGTCAGAAACTAAACCTGCTGCTGTAACTTGGTTTTAAGAGTTTTGGTTAGATCGCCTCAGAAAAACCTGTTACAGATGTAGCTTGGCTGATTCTGGAAACACTTTTGTAAGACATCTCATGAATATTTCTGAGGAAAGACTTCAACTCTGGTCCTGAAGCATCCTGCAAAGTTTTAGATGCACCCCTTCTCCAGCACACCTGAATCACATGAACGTCTCGTTGCCACTCCTCTGCAGAGCTGAATGACATGTGGATGCAGGAATTCAGCCGTTTGGTTCAGGTCTGTTGGAGAAGGGATGAATCTGAAACAGGGATGGTGTCCTGCAGGTGTCTGATGTGTCCCTGCAGCAGTAGACCTGATTCAAATGGACGGATCATTAACAGACTTGTGCAGAATTTGACAGCATGCTGTGGAGATGAGATGTGATGCACCAGAGAAACAATAAATACCTGCAGGACACCGGCCCTCGAGGACCAGATTTGGAGAACCTTGATCTAAAATTGGAAGAATACTACATTTCTAACATTGGACTGCTATTAGAAAATAAACAGTTTACTTCTATTTTAACAAGTTTCTGCCTCTTAAGGCTTAAAGCTTAAGAATCCTTAATTAATAAGATATTAATGAATAAGACTGACAGTTGTTGCTGTGTTTCTGATTTTTACTCTTCTGCATTCATGTCTCAGTATGAAACAGGATATAATCGAGCATGGTGCTCTGTTTGTTCTGTTTTTTTGTACTGTAAAGTCTTGTTTTACCTTTTGTATGACCATGTGAGAAATAATAATAATAAAATAAGGATAATACAAAGCCAACGTGCATGTGTGATGTGGAGTTTCCTGAATGCACCCCTGCCAGAAAAAGCCCCAGCCATAACTGGTTTAAACTGCTTAACACACCTGGGAATATTAATGAATTTCTGTGTCCAGACCTAACAGAAGCCGTCAGCTTTGAACTGCAGATACTGGTGTGAGCAGTCATATGCACCATATGCAGTATATAAATACTTGTCTGATACAAAAGTTAGACGTAAAGGTTCGCAGTATAATCTCCACTTCAGCAGCTATGACACCACTGAGGATGAATTTCCTCTTCTGCGGTCTGCTTGGGAATGTCTCTAAGCCACCTTGTGACTGCGAGAGCAAAAATAGGTTTGTTTCTACTGCGAAGTATAAAAATAACGTTTCTCTTACACAAAGTCGGTTTCCTCACGAAGCTCTGACACCGGCTGGAAGACCATCGCTCTGCGACGCATCCCCAACAGGCATGCGGTCTCCTCGGAGTTGGCAAACACTCTTCCTGCAACGATGAAGCACCAGTTTTTATAAGAGGGTGTAAACATGATCCAGTCTCACCAGAATCCAGGTATTTGTGGCTTACCTCCTTTGTAGGACTCCTTGAGTGTCCGTGTGATCCATTGGATGGCTTTCGCTGCAACTTTGGTTCCAAAGTTTCTATCAAAAGGAGACGGCGCTCCTCCCTGTTCGGAGTTATGAGATAACTTAGTTTCATTTCCTCTGGATACATAAATAAACATGTGTTTTGTTTTTATTTGGCTGTTGGTACCATCTAAAAGAAGTTCAGACTAGCATGTTATTTTACATTTTTATCTCCACTCAAATATGAATCAGTTCGTTGGAAGATGAAAGTTACATTTCTTTGGTCTCTTTTTGCTTTATTTTCTCATCATCAACCAATTGTTCAGTTTCTTTATGAGACAAAAAGACAACAGCGCAGTAATAGTACTTTGTTGTATATTCAAACTAGGATATGTGAAACTCATCAGTATTTTCATAATAAATGTTTTTTATTTAATCAGAACTTGAAAATTTTGTTTCAAACTTTTCATTTAACCAAAGTCTGATGATGTAGAGTTGTTAGGGTTCAAAGTAGTGCTCAGACTATTAACTATCTGTTATCTTATATGATTATAATGTGCCTCAATGTGTAACTAAGAGCAACTTGTGTCCAAATTTATGTTGTTTTTAGTTCACAGTTGTGTTCTCTGAATTAGATTATAATCTGAAATGTTGCTGAGTTGTTCCTAAAACAAACTGCAGTGAAAAGAGCTGTAAATTCCTGTTTTATAGTACAAACATGTGGTTTTTGTGATGTTTTAAATGATGTCAGATCATTTAATAAGTCTTCAAGAAATTGCATCACCTTCTAGCTTTTGGAAAATAATTGTCAGAATACTTTATTTTAAGAAGTTTATAAATTGTTGTATCCTACAGGTTTGTATTTGACTTTTAGGTTTGATTCTTTTAAAATGTTTGTTGTATCAATATATTTCATACAGAAATTTAAGTTATAATAGGAGTTTTAATATTATTACAAAGGGAAAAAAATGGTCTACTTAAAATTATACCTTGAAATAATAAAAATAATCAACTAAGAAAAGTAAAATGAAGTTAACAGTTTGTTTAAACGAACCATACCAGAAACTCTGACCTTATTAACACATTTTCTAACAGTCATTAGTTTAGTAGATAGAATTTTATAACACAACAGCACAATATTGTCACATGATGCATTCTGTCTCCTCCATGTCATAAGTATGGACGTATGTGTGTGCGTTTCTGTGTGTGTGTCCAACCTGCTGCATGTGACCCAGGATGTTCTTCCTGCAGTCGAACACACCTCGGCCCTCCTCAGAGTACAGCTGATAGATGAAGTCCGTGGTAAAGTTCTCGTTGCAGTTCTCATTTCTAAAACACACAAATGTGTCGGGACCAGGAGGATGTAAAAGTTTTCCACAGAACCTGTTTGGTTCTATTTACATAAAACCCATCATCTCTTAGTCATTAAGGATTTGATTAACATCTTTGATGTGTGCCCTGAGGCTGTGGATGTTCTGTTCTTCAACACCAACCTGCTGTCATTTGCACCCTGCAGGTGCATCATGGTGCATCACCGTGTGTCAGAGGGTTGTGTGATAAATAATTATGCAGGTGCAACCCGCTGCGCTGGCTCACAATGTCACCTACGCTTTGTCCAAAATATTACATTTGTCCTATTTCCACAGACCTCCATCCTGCAGGGAGCACTTTAAACAGCGTTGTGGTGCAGTGGACTAAAATAACCACAATAGAGGACATTATAGAAAGTCTGTAGGGTCACTCTGATGTCCACAGCTCTGCAAGACGAGCTCTTTTTGTGTTCTATAATGAAAAACACACCTTCACAAGAGATAACAATAACATTTTTATGTCTAATTTTCTCCTTACACACACAAACACACATTTTCGTGCAAACGCTCCCACAGGCTGCACAGTTTCTGTGGGAAAAGTAAAGCAAAGGAAGATGTAGCTTTGTTAAAAAAACTGAACGGAGTCGACTCACCGGAGCACCAAGCCTCTCTGGATGCTGGTCTTCATCTTCTGTGTAAGATGCTCAACGTTAGCCTGAAAACACAGAGCGAAGCGTCGTGTTAAAACCTGGCAACCTGCAGGAACAGCTGCACACCACCTGCCTCGGTTTCATCCCCTCACAGAATGGAGAGGCAGGCGCAACGTGGCAGTAGCGCCACCAGGGGGCGCCATATCTGCCTTTATGCAACTGAAACCTTTGTTTTGATGAGCTTTGCATCTCAAATCTTATCATTAGCTTGCTATTTAAAGTATCTATTTACTAATAAGTGTGATATTAATGTACATTTCAGTAGAGATCCATGCAATAAATACATTAGCTGCTAACATTTTCTTAATTTTTATTACTTATTTGTAACTGTTGTGACTTTTCAGGCATGGTGCTTTTAAAACACACAAGACTTTGAAGATAAGTCATGAAATGTGCACCATAAGAAACTGACAGCACATGAAGATAAAACAAGTCGAGGTGAGGAAAAGAATATTTGTTTGTGGCCACGTGCTGGTGAACAACAAACACTGATGTCTCTAATCTCCTGATGGGATCAGACTGTTAGTGGAATAAATGATGCAGCTCAGAGGTTATTAATAAGTTTCTTCCTATGCATGGCTGTAATCTGGGTCACCTGCCCCACCCTGAACATCCAGGCAGCCGCGGCGGCAGCAGCAACTGACCGGAGCTCACGTGAACAGTGAGGTATAATCTGTGTTGCTTCGTTGTTAAGAAGGAGATTAGTATGTGCGGTGGTTTAAAGAAAGTCATGACGTTAAAGCTATCAACAGGAAGAAAGGCTGATTGGGAGGATTTAAAGGGGCATAGGCCTGCTTTAAGAAATTTCTCTCTGACCTGCAGGTCTCGGATGTCAAACTGCTCCTCGTAGATGTAGACGGTGTCGGCGCCTGCAGCCAGACCGCCCACGGTGGCCAGGTAGCCGCAGTAGCCCCCCATGGTCTCGATAATGAAGACCCTCCGCTTGGTTCCACTGGCTGACTGCTTGATACGATCACATGTCTAATTCACACACGAGTTGGAAAGTCATTAAAAAAGCCAAAAACCTCCGGCTCCGTTCCATCATGCAGTTTAAAGCAGAGCTGAGACCAACACTTACTCAGCACATAAAACCACATAACACATAAAGGGAATTTAAGATCAGCTCTACCTTAAAGTGAGTGAAATATGTGTGACAGTGATGGACAGGTTGACTCCTCATGACCTGGTGCTGTGGTCGCAGTTTTTACCATTTCTTTTGATTTAAGCAGACAGTTGTTTTTTATTTTTATCCTCTCAGTCAGGTTTTTGGTCATTTTTGTCTTTTCAAGAGACTTTTGGTGACAGAGAAGCTGTTTTATAATGTACAAACAGTAACTCATTGATTAGGAAATGATGATTTCCTGCACACTGAAACTGATAGGAGGCAGATTTGAGTCAACCTGTGCATCTAATCTGAAGAGTGGAGTCCACCAAGTCAGGACACTACAGTTCAGTCCCATCTGCTTTTCAGGAATCTTCTTATTTTGTGGTTTTTCTACAGATTTTTCTTTTGGGACTCACTGCATTGTTCTTATTGGCGGAGTTCACCAAGAAAATAATATGGAAACACAAGCAATGAAAAGCAACCATGTAAGATGTCAAACAGACATGTTTCACAAACTTTACAGCACATAAGTGCTCCATCAGGACACGGCAGGAGCAGTCGCTGACATGCAGGTGCACTGCAGCTTGTTCCAAAACCAGCAACATGTGTACTCACAGACTGTGGTTTACTTCTGTTTGTTCATTCATGTCTGCAGGACTTCTAACCTGCTAAACCCAGCCTGGAGCCGAGAAGGCAAATCTTTCATATGCATGAATTTGATATGAAATAAAGCAAACAGATATCAATACATCTGGATTTTAGTTGAGTGGTCCAAACGAGCCATTGTTATGGATTTTCTAAAAAATGTTCCTTCTGCTTTTTTTGCCGTATGTTTCTCTTCATGTTTCTTTTTTATGAAGATGCTGGTCTTGATTTGATTGTTGTCATTTCCTTTAAAAAGAAAACATGCTGATAACTGTCTTGTGAAAATGGTCTTAAAAGAAAAGTCAGAGCAGATTTATCATCTTTGTAAAGATGTCAAGTCATCTTCAAACATGAGATGACTTTATCACTGAGGAGGAGGAAACGTCTTCACCAATCTATTATAGCCTAGCAACAGTACTGTGTAAAAGTAAAAGCCACCCATCAATTCTTTAGATTTTGTTTAAATAAACAGGAGTTCATAGAAAAAAAACAGGAGTTTATATGCAGCTACTTAATAAAACATCCAAACATGCACATTTATTATAAGCTTGCAAATCAGTATCTGCCTAAAAAGCTTTATGATTATTATTTTAACCTGTGGCACTTCTGTGTGTTGTAAATAAAATGCATGATGATGATGATAATAATAATAATAATAATAATAATTATTATAATAATAATAATAATAATAATAATAATAATAATAATAATAATAATAATAATAATAATAATAATAATAATAATATTTATTATGCCCTGTGATGGACTGGCAAGCTGTCCAGTCCATCACCCAAAAGACAGCTGGGATAGGCTCCAGCTTCCCCATGAATGTTCATTGGATCAAGCGGTTATGATAATGAATGAATGAATGCATATTTCATTCATTTTCCGAACCGCTTATTCCAATTCAGGGTTGCGGTGGAAGCTGAACCCTGAATTGGTTCGTTTTTATCCACTTGTCCAGTTTCCCATTTTTTGCCAAACTAGATAGGCTGTTAAACTAATATCTATTCAGCATTTTCTTTCTGTCAAACTTTGTTTTCCGAACACATGTAAATAAAGAAGGCTGCTGAAAGAAAGCCTAAATATCAATTTTGGATTTGGTTTTTCTGTTACATGTAGTCTACACTGATTCAAGCATGACGTTAAGGTGTCTTTTAGATGCTGTAATGATTCATAATTCAGAGTTAAGTTGTTGCAAACCATAAAGCCCAATGTAGCATATTTGACACATCATTTCTATGGTAAAAAGTTATAAGATTATATTATAAGATATAATATAATATTTTTGTCATGGTAAATATCTCCCCCAAAATCTTTGTTACATTTTGTTAAAAGGCCAAATAAAGATCTCAAATTGAAAATATTGAACTTTTCTTAGCATTTTTTCATGGGTGGAGAGACTTAAAAGTTTGCAACAGAAAACAGATTACTTTGGAAATGGCCAGATGTGAGGACTAGAAAAAGCAGGAACTGACTTTCAAAGAGCCTGCAGGACTACTGCTAAAGACCACTTCTAAAGAATCTGGCTGATTGGAAACAAAATGTATACAAATGGGGGCCAAAATGGGGTCTTGAGTCCTAAAAATGCTGCCTCTGACATCATCTTATTGAAGACTGCATCACTTTCCTCTAACCATGTTTCAATCTCCTCAGCGATGTGGTTCCTTCTATCTGTGTCTGAGCCCTTACCTCCACGATGGCGTTGAGTGACGTGTCGGCTCCGATACTGTGGTCGGTGCCGGGCACATTGTTACTAATGGTGGCAGGCAGCATGCACATCGGGATGCAAAACTCCTCATAGTTGGCCCGGGCCTCGTACAGCTGCAGCAGGGACTCAAAGGCCTGATGGTGGCATCAGGTGGATCAGATGCAGTTAGACCACTAAGGGGAAGCCTACATGTCTGGGTGTGTGTCGGTGTGTGTTAATGGTGGATATTAGCATATTCTAACAGACTACATCATGGCACCCAGAAGTGGCCTTTTCTTGTATCCTTCATTACTGATGTGTCCGTTTGAAATGAGCGCATGTCAATGTTGCATGCATGACAGCTAACAGCTCCATGTGTCACGTATGCAAAACAGGGAGAAGTACAAGAATGACACTAATGCAATATAATCTGCAACAGGTGTCAAACTTTTTGAACCTCTTTGGATGTGTTTCACCAACATGTAAAAGGTTGAAATGTGCTTTTCAAACTATGAACAAGCTTACAAATTAAGGTTAAGTGCAAAACTAAAGAATGAAGGATGCAAGAAGAGGCAGCAACTTCAATGCAACTGAGACCATGAGCATCCAGCTCTGTAATGTGCTGCCGGCTGGCTCTCTCCGGGAGATGGGAAGGGAGGGGCTTTGGCTTCTCATTGGCTGAGAGGAAATGGAATGGAGAGAAGGGGGTGGGATCATCATTGCTGACATGTCACAGTGTTGACGCGACAAGATAAAAACCGCAGTGGGCCTCCAGAGTCTCTAAGCGAGGTTTCCTTTTATGTCCACGTGAAGAAGTAAGACGTCTCGGCTCAGAACAACAACAAGCTTCGTTAAAACGCTGGGTTTGTATTTACCAAACACGCTGGAGGAGAAAGAACAAGCGAGCGTCCTGATTGCACTGACCCAGACTGCTGTCCACTCTGTTTACCAAACACACACACGTACACACAGTAGGCTGCACAAACACACAAGCAACACATGCCGGAAGCATGCAATAGGTCACTGGACGCCCCAAGACTTACCTGGGACCTCCGCTGAGCAGCTCGCCACTGACAACAAGCAGCAACAAACATTTTCTACCAGAAAGACTCAGAGCAGCAGTTTCTGCTGAAAGTCTGGTGGCCGTAACATCCAGCAGAGTTCAGCGAACATAGTAACAGCTTAAGTCAAGCAAGGTTATTCTGACCTCTGTTAGTGTGTTATGTTCCACCACCGGTTGGTTTATGCGAAAGCAGAATGCTTCCGTTTAGTCCTATGCAGGCTGAAGGTTAAGGGGAGTGGGGGGGGGGGGGGGGGGGGGGGGGGGGGCTGTGCACCTGTTTGCAAAGCATGACTAAGTTTTCACTTAGCAATAAGCATAAACCAAACTGGGAATAATAATTATAGTTTCGTTCACTCAGCGGACTTGAACTGCAGTCTTCTAGTCATATATGAGGAAAACCTTTTGCAATTTTTTAAACGCATCAAGTTTTAAATCTGGTTGGCAATCACATCAGGTCTTACTCTTATGTGTACACTCCCTTATTGTCTTTTTCTCTTACGATTACAGAGTGTCATCATGCCATCTAAAGGGAACAGTATGCAGGAATTACTGGCATCTGGTGTAAAGATGGGCATAGCGATGACTCCAAATGCCAAGCAGAGCTATGAAGAGATCCTGCGATGGACTGGCAACCTGTACAGGTTGTACCCTGCATCTCACCAGCTAATTGCTGGAACAGGCTCAGGAAAAAGAATGTATGAATGAGGTGTAAATGGACAATGGCCATCAGGGGCCAAAATTCTGCTGGACAATAACATTTTTACATCTGTGTTTGGAACCAGCGGCCTCAGGTGCAGCGATGACTGCACTACAAGTAACTCCTGAAAATCGTCTTCCTCTATGGTTCATTATTTATCCCAAGCAGTGTTTAACACCTATCAAACACATGTAGTATTGCTGTTTTAAAGCTAAGAGGGTTCGCACTTCACGCGCAGAGTTGTCTGTCCTTTAAGAGATATTGTAGTATAATTGGTGGCATAAATATGCCAGATGCCATGTTGGTGGACCCACTGCAAATAGATGTAAGTGGGTCTTTCAAAGAAAATAAAGGTGTTATTTTAATGAAGTGATTCCAAACCAACAAAAGCACAATTTTTCTAATATATTAAATTTTTCTGACATTGATTTTTTTTTTTTTTTTTTTTTTTAGATGCTGCACCTTTAAATAATTAGCAAAACTGGAGATTGAGACCACAAACTCACTGAAGGATCTTAACTGGATTTTAAGACTTCACCCAACAGTTTGGGAGGAACTCTGAGGATTATTCTTAAATTAGGTCTTTTTAATCACCATTTGCTTAATGATGAAGACATTCAAACAAAAATACCTTGATTATCTTAAGCTGTCAAATGAAGAACACCTCATGCTTGTTGATGTTCAGAAGCGAGCTGTTAGCACACAGTCCCAAACTCTGACAGACATAGTGGTGTGAGACAGTTAACGTCTACAAACACACACATGCACTCTAACCCAGCCACACTTACATCCGTAATGGCATTCAGAGCTGTGTCTGAGCCAATACTCAGATCTGAACCAGGGATATTATTGGAGACGGTGGCGGGGACCATGACCATGGGCACACAGAACTCGGTATATTTGTCCCGTGCAGAGGAAAGTTCCAGTAATCCCACGTAGGCCTGCAGCAGTGAGAGCCAGCGTCTTATTGCTTGGTTATTGAGGAGGTACACAAATGGCAGAAAAAGTGAAGAGGCATAATGCTGAGGTCTTCACAAAGTACAGTGGGCAAGAGGACACAGGTGGGCGTTCAGGAAAAAACACTGTCTGGAACTTCAAGGAGATGGGGAAGACGTGTCCAAGGTCCACACAGAGATGGAGATTACAGTGATGGAGATGTTTACCAAAACGTGTTCAAGATACAGATATGTAATCAGTATGGGCTTACAGTGCAGACTCTCAGCTTTAATTATTCACATCTAAATTGTTGGGAGGGTTGATGAATTACAGCTTTTCAAAATGTAGCACCTCTTTTCAAGGGACCAATGGTAATTGGACAGTTGACACTAGTGCCATTTCATGGGTTATATGAGCTACTTTCTGGTTTATCCATCATTGTTCAAGCAGGTAAAATGTCTGGAGGTGATTCCAGTGTAGCATATGGAGGTGGAAGCTGATTTCTGGCAAGTAAAGCAGACCATTTTTTGGTTGAAATAAGAAATCCAGAGGTGGTACAAATGTTTACTGGTAAGCTTGAAAACTCAAAAAGGCCTGGATCCCATCAGAAACATTAGCGGTGGGGGATCACAAGTCCTTTCCATGTGGTGGAGAAAAGCCTGATCACAACTTTCACCTTAATGAAGAACACTCACGTTGTATCACTTTCTAGATCAGGGAACACCAACTCCAGCCTTTGAGAGATACCATCCTGCTGTTTTTAGTGTTTCCCCGCTGCAACACACCTGATCCAAATCAATGGCTCATTACCAGGCAGGTGCAGAAGATGACAAGTTGTTGGAGAACCTTTTCATTTGAATCAAGTGTGTTGTGTCAGGGAATCACTAAAATCGGCAGGGGGTAGCTCTCGAGGGTCAGATATGATCTAGATTAACCCGAACATTTTATGAGAACAAATACAGAGGGTCCACCACAAGGTACAAGCCCTGAATCCGCCTCGAGAAAAGGAAGGCGATGTTAGACAGGCCTAATCTAAAGAAGACAGACAAGTTTTGGAATAGCAAGAAAAAAAGTATGGAGTAGTAGGGTTGGAAACAGTCAAATGACATGGCCATGCATGGCTTCCAATGGCTCTTAGTCACTGGTGTTTACTGATGATGTGACAGCAGACAGAAGTAAATGAGTTATTATATATACAGGGACTTACTTTTTACTTAAATTCTGCCAAATGCAGCAAAGTGTACTGGGTGGGGCTTCACAGTACAGATGGACAGTGAGCCAAAACATACTGTGAAAGCAACCCAGGAGATTTCTTTAAAACAAAGAATTGGAATATTACCTAGAGGTTGAATCAATCGCCAGAGTTCAACCTGATCTGAGTGGGAATTTCAAATAAGACTTCAGGCACAAAGACCCCAAAACAAGCAACGACCAGAAACAGCAGTAGTAAAGATGGAGCAAAGGGTCACAAAGGAGGAAACCCAGCATTTGGTGATGTCGATGCATCCAGACTTCAGGCAGGACATATCCGCAAAATGTCAAAGATAAACATTTTATTTACTGTTCAATTGCTTTTGAGCTCCTGATATGAAGAGGCTTTCTATAAAAATGGAGGCAAATTCTAGATTTTTTATAAAATATTTTTGTTAAATCTCTTGAACTAAACCTGAAAGTCTGCACAGTTTTCAAAACTGATGTGGTACAAAGAGCGAAAATCATTAAACATTGTGCAAATGTCTTTGCAGTCTTGGGGCGCAAGTTCAAGTTTAAAGTTGAATAGCTACCCTTACTTTAGGTGGGTAGTTTCCACCACATGCTTAGGAAATAATTGGACATTACAAGTTGTTTTTACTTAGTCATTAGCTTCACTAGTCTGTTAAAGACTACTTCAGCAAGACGATAATCTCAAATCAGACAAGTTTTTTCAACATGACATACTATATATACAGTAAACTGATTAGTGACGCACCAACATGTTTCTTAAGTTTCATCTTTTCAGACTGAACATGCTAAATTTCTCAAAAATCCTTCGAACTATGACATGAAAACGTGGTGTGTGGGGAACGTGTGGGAAGAGAAAACTTTGCAGTGGAAGTGGCTTATATAAGAAAGGAAGTGGACTGAAAGTAGGCTGGGCCTGTTGATGGTGGTGGTGGTGGTGGTGGTAGTGGGGGGCTATAAAGTGGGAAAATCGAAGGCAGCGATGGGACAAGTAAAGGTCTGGGACAAGTACGCTGGTGGGAGAAGCCAAGAGGAGAGAGCCAAGCCAATTACGACAGACAGTGAGAAACACACAGGAAATTGATGTTGAGGCTCTTTAAACAAAAGCGACAAAGATGAAGATGGTGTTTGTCCTTATTCTTTCTTTGTTTATTTGTTTTCCTTTTTTTTCTGGGCCAAGCCGCCAAAGTCAAAGACCTCCACATTCGAACCCACCTGAACTCTGGCTCTGCTTATACTGGAGTAGACTATAAATAATTCAGATCATGCTAATGCTAAGAAATGTACAACAGGCAACTAAACTTATTTTTATTTATTTTTAAAAATGAAGATACAGCAAGGTGTCATAATTTCTGAAGTTATTTTCCAAATGATGAAAGTAAATAATGAATGAGAATTATGTCCAGTTTTCTCTTGTAGATGTCCCCTGCAGTTGTTTTTTTTTTGTTTTTTTTAATCCCTGGTAAGGAGAACACATTTACTAAAACACAAACATGTCTGAATGGCATTATTTTTTGTAGACTTTCAAAAGACATTGTCTGATTTTCTTACCAAGTGAATGAAAACTAGGCTTAGTTGAGTGCATTGTAAATGTAATAAACTGATGCATTTTTGCTCATGTTTTTTTTTTTTTTTAAATTTAAGCCTCTTAAAATGAATAGAAATATTGTCCTCTTCATTGTTGACTATTAAATTCATCTTTCAGCCTAGAGTATTATGATGCTTTAATTTGGTTATTGCACTGATTTGGCTTTGCAGCTTGGCCCATGAGATAAAACCTTAATATAAACAAGAAAGAAATTAAACTTTTACATGTGTCCTGATTAATGTTTTCATGGTTAAGAGGTCAGGATATGTTTCTCAAGTTAAAATGTGAAAAAGAGCAGGTTAATGAAAAACACAGGACTCAATGATGACAATATACATGAGGAAAGTAAAAAACTGGGAAGAGACAGAGCTGGATAATGCTGAAGGGTATAGCTACAGTATGATGAGGCTGACAAATAAAACAGTATTAAACAAACATTTTAGTTTTAGACAGTTATCCTTAGCTAATCAAAGCAAAAACAATGGCTGGATAAGGTTTAACAAGTTGAGGATATTCATTTTATTCTTTTCAATCTGATAAAACAATATCAAATTAATGTTAAAAGCTGCTATTTACAATTACTGAGTTCATTTGCGTACCTCAAATCCTCCTATTACGAGCAGAGCGTTGATGTTGTGGATCCTCATCTGCTCTGCAATCTTATCCAGATGTTTTCCTGGAAGAGTCCTGACATAAAAAATATATTTCTAAAACACTTTCTACTCAGACTTATTTCACTATTGATCAGCTTCTATTTTCATTAATTAAACTTCTATTTTAGGTAAGTCTCCTTCTTTACAGAATGTGCTTGTACAGAATGTGTGTACAAATGGAGCTTTATGAAAAACAGTTTGGATTTTCTCCCAAATAGAAGAAATACAGGATTTAAGCAGTTTGAATATTTACACTGTCTGAATATAAATGACTTTCTCTTATGATGACACATTTTCCTGCCTGCAGCAGCTCACCGTTTTGTCCCCAGCAGAGACCCTCCCTGGCCAGTCCAACCACCAACATCTCCCCATTTGATCTCTTTGATCTGATTAGAATGGAAAAAAAGGTGTCCTCAGTCATTTTTGCACTTTTTGGAGGATAACTTCTCATCATATCACAAACTAACAAACAGAAGGAAAAACTCAGTTACACACTATAAACAACAGTCATTTACTAAATTAAAAACATTAAATGAGAATGGCTGAGAATAAATACAAGCACTTTCATTAAAAGTTATGACTACGTCTAGAAAAGTCACTCAAGCTTTTGTACTGTGATCAATTTCTATGGTCTAATAACCATGCCAGCAGAGTTACATTAAACCTGCAGCTCTGCACTATAATCGGTGCCCTACTTAGATGGGGTTTTATTCAGGGATCACCGCTTCAATTTTCAACAGGTCTAATCCTCCTACATGCATCACTTTCAACATGTTCTAATCTCTGCAAGTGTCCACAGAGGTATGTCTGCATGTGTCTGTGGTTATGTCCATAGAAAGCCTGCATGCAATCAGTAGAGGAGACCCAAACCAGTGCTGGTATTGTGAATGCATGGTATGGCTGCTGTGGGAGTGGAATAATGAGCTTACAATGAGCACCACTGTTTATCTGGACATACTTGGTGTTATCAGTGTGGTCGGTGGCCGGGTGACTTCACTTCCACTTTCTACACATGGCCACTGCTGGACCACATTAAATTTATGTCATATTCTTAAGAACTGTCATATTTAATAAATGCTTTAAGTACAGACAGGTGCAAAATGCAACAGCCTGTAGACTCAAGCTTCTGGTTTGTGCTGCAAACCAGAGGTACAGTGAATGCAACATAATTGTTATAGTAAATTAAGACAAATGATCAGCTTATACCAACATAAAAAGTAAGAACAAATACCGTGTTTTTGTATTTCTGACAAAAAAATTAAATAAAAATCTGGATCAAGATTTAGCTAGCTAATGATTCTGATTCAGTCTGGGTTCTCAAAATACAGAGATCGCAAGTGTCCAAGTTAAGCTTGCTCCCATGCACTTAAAAACAATGACAACTTCCAGTAGCACCGTGTCACAAAGCTCAAACTATCACGACCATAACGATGAGTTCACTGTACTCCCAACGGCCTCTACAGTCACCAGATCTCAGTTGGGATGTGGTGGAATGGGAGATTCTCATCATGATTTGGATCAACTATGTGATACTTCAAATCAATATGAAGCAAAATCTCTGAGGAATGTTCCCAACACCTTGCTGAATCTTCAGGTCATTTATAGATTGTTGTCTTTATATGAAGCACTGACTCTGGTGGGACTTGAACCCACAGCCTTTGAATTGCTACATATTCACTAACTAGAAGTCCAATGCGCTATCCATTGCGCCACAGAGCCCTTAGTCACCCCACTTTCACATTAAAGAACTTGCAAAATCAAGCAGGAACTTTTGTTCAGGTTCCCTTTCAATTTGCTCTGTGAAGTTTTTTTTGGATTATTGGTGATCTGGATTCTGCTGATTGGCGCTGGTGGAGTCCTGATCTACCTCAAGACCCGTGAGATTCTGGCAACAACTGGCAGGCTGCCAGAATTCTGTAACGGTATGTACCGGACTAGAAGTGCACAGACTCTTGCGCTGACCGGACTTGACCGTAAGCAGGATGCCAGTCTGGTCCAAACTGGACATTTGGCTGAGATCGGTCCGCAGAATCGATAACAACATGGAGAAGATGTCTGCTAGGATCGGTGGAAACTGACTCCCCTGATTCGGCTGTCTGGAGCTGCCTGCCTGAGAACAGCTGTGGACTCAAGGCCAAGGGCAAACTGTTTTCCTCGCCTGGAACCCAAACAACAATCATATCTGGATTCGGCTTCCCAGCGGCCTTGGGCCGACACAACCCCCTTGAGAACAGAAGAAGACATGTTCATAGACGCTCTGTCCTAACCCCAATCCCCTCCTCCCTGGACTTTGTGTATCTTGATTCAGTTTATGCTTCAGTGTATGAGGTTTTTTTTCTCTGTATGTCCGGAGTTACATGATCTTTTTTTTTCGTCGACCCCCCCCATGATCCTAATGTATCTCTGTCCTTATCTTGTAAGGCAGTGCTGGTAAACTAGCTGCATGGCCTAAGCTATGTTCTGTATTACTCTTTTGTCATTAATGTTACATGTCTGACCTTGGACAAGCTTGGTTGAACTCTGGATTTTCCCTCGGGGATGAATAAAGCATCTTTGATTTAATATACAGATTGTTGTCTTTATATAAATGCTGACTCTGGTGGGACTCGAACCCACAACCTTTGAATTGCTACTTATTCACTAACTAGAAGTCCAATGCGCTATCCGTTGCGCCACAGAGCCCTTAGTCTTGCAGCTTGCACATTAAAAAAACTGGCAAAACCAGGCGGGAACTGTTGTTCAGGTTTTCTTTCTATTTTGATCTATGAAGTTGCACTTATGAGTGTCACTGTGTACTGTGGGCCTTGACAGTCATTTTGCAAAATAATTCCTTTGCCGTGTCATTACATTTGCTAGCTTATAGTACTTTTTCACAGTCTGGGATCTCAGAAGACAACGAACACAGGTGTCCAAGTTAATCTTGCTCCCATGCTCCTAACCAAACTGGCAACTTCAGGCAGGATGTTGCACCATGTCACAAAGCTCAAATCATCTCTAATATAACAATGATTTCACTGTACTTCAACGGCCTCCACAGTCACCAGATGTCAGTCCAACAGAGTAGCTTTGGGATGGGGTAGAATGGGATGTTCTCATCATGAGCAGCTAATTCCTAATAAACAGCTTTATTCCTAATAAAGTGACAGGCGAATAAATGTCTAATTGAAATTTATCAGTACAATAAAAACCCTTAATGTTAATTAAAATATGCACAATCTTATTCATGAAAAGTATGAGAGAAAAATAAAAACAACATATCTGTAAATACACAATGTTTAAAAATGGTTGCAATTGCATGGATAGGTCTAGCTTACAACATGTGATCAAATTAACATATGATGCTGAGAGTTGATGATTTAGAGGACCAAAGCATTTCATTCTCATCATCGTGTCAATAATTTTGGTATTTCCTTTCATCTGTCACCTAGCTGTGGGTGTATCACCTCTCACTTATCAATGCTTACCTGCCCTTTGTAGAATCCCTCGAAGCCGTCGTTAACAGCAAACATTTTGTGGCCTTCGGTGATTCCCACCCTGACGGCAGAACGCACAGCCGCATTCATGCCCGCAGCCGGAGCGCCGACATTCATCACTGCCACATTAAAGGTACTCTGCATGCAATAAATACCAGCAGTTACACACACATAATTCTCTGAAATGAGCTCCACAACCAGAAGAGGAAGCTGAATATGGCTTGCACACACACTTAAAAGGCCAAGCTTTGCTATATTATGTAATATTATCATCATATACAGGTACATCTCAGAAAATCTGAATATTGTGAAAAAAAAATCAACATTTTTGTCACTCATTTCAGAATGTGAAACCTTTATGTTTTATAGATTCATTAAACATAGAGTGAAACATTTCAAATATTAAATCCTTGGAATTTTGATAATTGTGGCTTATAGATCATGAAAACCCAAAATGCAGTGTCTCATAAAATTAGAATATTGTGAAAAATTTTAATTTTAATCATGATGTCACACCTTAATCAACTAATTAACTCAAGATACCTGAAAAGGTATCCTAAACCTTTAAATGGTCACTCAGTCTGGGTCAGATGGCTACACAATCATGGGGAAGACTGCTGACCTGACAGATGTCCAGAAGACGATCATTGACCCTCCTCATGGAGGGAAAACCATAAAAGGTCATTTCTAAAGAAGCTGGTTGTCCACACAGTGCTGGATCCAAGCATATTAATGGAAAGTTAAGTGGAAGGAAAAGGTGCACCAGCAGAAGGGATAACTGCAGCCTTGAGAGCATCGTCAAGCAACATCCATTCAAGACTTTGGGGAGCTTCACAAGGAGTGGACTGAAGCTGGACTCAGCGCATCAGGAGCCGCTACACACAGACGGATCCTAGACATGGGCTACAAATGTCCCATTCCTCGTGTCAAGCCAGTCCTGAACCAGGGACAACGACAGAAGCATCTCACCTGGGCTAAGGAGAAAAAGGACTGGACTGTTTCTCAGATGAAAGCAAACGTTGCATTACATTTGAAAATCAAGGTCCCAGAGTCTGGAGGAAGAGTGGAGAGGCACAGAATCCATGTTGCTTGAAGCCCAGTGTGAAGTTTCCACAGTCAGTGATGATTTGGGGAGCCATGTCATCTGCTGGTGTTGCTCCACTGTGTTTTCTGAAGTGCACAGTCAACACAGCCATCTACTAGGAATATTTAGAGCACTTCATGCTTCCTTCTGCTGACAAGCTTCATGGAGATGCAGATTTTTTTTTCTCTAGGAGGACTTGGTACCTGTCTACACTGCCAAAGGTACCAAAAGCTGCTTCAATGACCATGGTGTTACTGTGCTTGACTGGCCAATAAACTCACGTGATCTAAACCCCACAGAGAATCTGTGGTGTATTGTCAAGAGGAAGATGAGACACCAGACTCAGCTATGTAGATGACCTGAAGGCTGCTATCAAAGCAACCTGGGCTTCCATTACACCTGAGCAGCGCCACACGCTGATCGCTTCCGTTGCCACGCTGCATTGATGCAGTAATTCATGCAAAAGGAGGCCCAACCAAGTATTGAGTGAATGGAAATAAACACACTTTTCTGAAGCCTTACATTTATGTTTAAAATATCCTTTTTTATCATTGATCTTATGTAATATTCTAATTTTCTGAGACACTGCATTTTGGGTTTTCATTACCTATAAGCCACAATCATCAAAATTTTCAAGATATAAATGTTTAAAATGTTTCACTCTATGCGTAATGAATCTATATAATATATGGGTTTCACATTCTGAAATGAGTGACGAAAAATATGTAACTTTTTCATAATATTCTAATTTTCTGAGATGTACCTGTAGGCATGAATTTTGTACTTAGTGTACAAACAGCATGTGTGAAGCTTTGGTCTAAAAAGATGGCACATTTGTCATTTTTAAAGAATGAGGCGAGAGGCAAATGGAGTGACAACTGGACAAATTGCTCCCTGCATTGAGCTAGCCATCTGCACTTCCTTAAAAAAACCATCCAGAACTGCTGAGGAGCCTCGCAGCAGAATAGCAACAGGCAAAGAGAGCCCCGCATGCAGGAAGCCACATGCCACTGAAAGATGCACTGAGGAGCAGATTTCTTTCTTTGTCACTGAAAAAATCTACATTCTTAGATCCAGTCAATGCACAACTGGTGCACAGCATTTCCAATCTAGCTCCAGACTCAAACCTATATGTTTGTGTTTATATCCCTGTCAGAAACGAGCACTCAGACACAGAGAGGCTACGGTCAGAAATGAACTGTGCACCACTGATGGATTGATCATTTAAAGTTTGCTCCCCCAACCAGGTTAATGATGAAACACATAGATTGAAGTGGAGTACCTCCAAATGGACAGGCATTTAATACTCTGTTGTATGAGGCCTCAGTAACTGATGATTTCAGGCGGAAATGTGCCCAAAGAATATGAAGAGATTTTAACTTGGTGAAGCTGTGAATGTCGATTGCATTTTGTTTGTGCTTCTAGAATTCACTAAACAAACCTGAACAAGTTACATCTAACAGCCAGGACTGAAACCCCACAAATGTATAGGGGACCCTTACGTGATGTTTTGTGTCAATTGCATCACATGGGAACCCGGCCATGCCCGGCTCCTGTTCCCTTTAACTGTGTTGTTCTGTTTAACCCTTTATCCTAGAGATAGTGACTGACAGCAGCCCCACTGCAGGCTGGGTTCCAGCCACAGATGACCTCACCAGGCAACTTCACGCCAAACAGCATTCTGCTAATGAGAGGCCACCGCGACTATTTAAGACACAGAGGATGAATGAGTCTTTGTCTTAACTTTGCTATAGGGGGGATTTCAGCGACCCTCTCTTTTTGTATGAAGTTTGGAGTATTGGGTCGTTGTTCGTTTTTAAGAGACTTTAACTGTTTGTGGATCTGCATCCTCTGAGGGCGGGGAATGACTGAGTAGTTTTAACCATTACGTAACTTCTACATGTTTCAACCTGTGACAGATACAGTATGTTCCAGTTCATTCAACTCAAATGAGTTGTTCTCAACAGGAGAGGGGCAAAGGAAAGGCTTGTGGGGTTAATTATTCCCTCCACTGGCACAGACACACTTGAGAGGTGAAGTGTGATAAATGATGATGAGATGTTGCCAGTCATTTACTGTAAAATACATCTCACTGAGTTTAGACTGCAGTTCTTGTTCAGATCCATGCATGAAGGTCTAATTCCATGGGCCTATTTGTGTCAAATTAAATATTCATTCATTCATTATCCTAACCGCTTAGTCCGATGAAGGGTCACGGGGAAGCTGGAGCCTATCCCAGCAGTCTTTGAGCGAAAGGCAGGATACACCCTGGACAGCTCGCCAGTCCATCGCAGGGCCACACAGAGACAAGCAACCACTGATGCTCACTCCTATGGGTGATTTAGAGTAACCAATTTAGCCAAACATGCATGTCTTTGAACAGTGGGAGGAAGCCAAAGTACCTGGAGAGAACCCACACATACACAGGGAGAACATGCAAACTCCACACAGAAAGGCCACTGACCAAACCTCACTCCAGCCGAGGATCAAACCAGCAACCTTCTTGCTGTGAGGCCACAGTACTAACCACCATGTCACCGTGCAGTCCCATCAAATCAAATATATCCAAGTTCATTTTTGAGTAGTTAATGCTATCTAACTAACCAATCTGTTGGTTTCCTTTTAGGCTATTAAGAATTGGTTTTCATTATGTTTTTTTCCTGTCTGTAAAGTGTCTTGAGATAGCATAGCCGTGATTTGATGCTATATAAATAAAATTGAATTGAACTGAATTAACTGTAGCTAATGCTATGCCTGTGGTATTATAACCCTGTAGGAGGACCTGCGATGCAGTCCAGAGCTTTAAAGTGTCAGCTCACTTCCTTTTAACACTTGTGAGGAAAATGAACCGTGGAAGTAAAGAGCTGGCAAGTTCACCCCCATAATTCAAGTTTTAGAAACGGTCAATTTTCGGTTTTCTATTATGAGCACAGGATTGGTGATTCAATCATATATTGATCAAGTCATGTGACTGATTACAGTTTTAGTATGTCTGTGGCATATCTGAAAGGAAATCGTAAAAGCCTCCTTGGAAACTAGTTCTCGTTTTCAGTACTTTTTATTAAAGTGTTGTGTGATCATAAATCTGTTTGCTACCCTTTTCGCTAAACTATATGCATATTTAAAAATACATTTATCTCAAAAGAAACTAAAAACTAAACATCCCACTGAGGATTTATATAGCTGTAGAAAAGGAGCTAGAGAATGACTGTTGAAAGTAATACTGTCATCATTTCAGCTAAATAAAGATACAAATGGCTAATGCTACTTTTCCCAAAAAGCAAACAGATTTAGGTTTAACGTGAGGAACTTTTAGCTTTTATGGATCAGTTATGCAGCTGGTTTAATTGTGATGTAAAAAGTTATGACCCAGATGGCATAAGCCTGCTTTACACGGGCTGCAATGAATATTGTGAGGATAAGTTGTGGCCATAAGAAGACCTCCGATGTGGGCAGTGTTTCATCTAAACAGTCTTGGCTCTAAGAAAGTAGAAAACATATATTCAATGATGAGTTCTCCATCTTCAAAATGGAGTAATTTGAAAGTTTTATCTGCTGAATTATTTGACACATCTCCCTTTTGTGGCTAAAAAAAAACCCCAGACATTGTTAAGTTTAGTCAAATGAACATTTTAGCTAAAGTAATTCAATAAAACTAAGTGAAATCAAGAACTAACATGGACATTAAACTTAAAAAAAAGCCAAACTATTAGTTTGTACCATACAATGTGGCAATCTGTGAGTAATTACACTGATGTGTGGCTGCTTTTATACAGGCAAGATTAAACACAGATAAAGTAAAAAGAAAAAACAACATGAGGTAAAGAGGAAAACCAGCTTTTAAGTTTTAAAAATAGACTTTGCGGTTTTCCCCCACATTCATAGTGCCTTTACAGCTGAAGATGTGAAATGAATAATAGGACTAATGTACATGAAAAAACTTTATACATCAAATCTCTGAGGCAGCATGGAGCCTGTCCAGTTTGAGTGACCCCAGACTCAACTTTAATCTGTGAGGAGTCTACTTCAGCTTCACGTAAAGCCAATCACAGCCATGGCTGCGATTCTCCTTGACAACGGTGCTGGCAGGATGTCTGTGCTGCAGAGCTAATGCACCTCTAAATTTCTACTACTAAGCAAAGCCATGAAGAAGTAAGCAGAGCCAGAGCGACGGATGAGGAGTGCTGACCCTGCCATTTTGTGCCACTTTGTTACCTTATACACAAACAGTGTGAAGTTGTGTATTTTACTTTAAAAAATTATAAAATTCTCATGAAGAATTGGACAAGTACTTTTCAGAAATATAACCAAAACAAATTTTCTCTGTTTCAAGTTTCATTGCATCTTAAAAGAGATTAGAAGCCAAAGCTGGAAAAATGTTTAAGCTAATTGCTAAAGCTAATTGTGCTAACTACTCTTGCAGAAGCTGACCTAGAGTCTTTTTAGCTGCTGCCTCATTACCCATCACATACATCACACTGCTCTTCATCCCTAGCCTCCTCCTCCTCCTCCTCTCCCTTGGTTCAGACAGAAAAACAGACTCTTGTTAGTGTCACAAAAAGACTGCAACACCCACAATGCACCTGACCAGGAAGTACCTTCACTAGAACAAATCTCACAGCAGCTGGTGGAAAAGACACATTAGATGGATTAAAACAGTGATTTTTTTTATTATTGGTTTGACTGTTTTCTTGTTTTCTTTTATTCAGTTTTTTTTTAATTATTGTTATTTTTTGTTGTACTTACATTTGGAAGTTCAGAATCTGCTTTGCGGTAGGAGAGCAGTCTGTAGGTGCTTAGGTTGTTCTCAAAGCTCCTGCAGTTGGAAAACAGTGTTAGCAAGTGTTGAAAATGCACAATAATTTCTGTTTAGCGTCAATCAAGAATTGATGCAAACACATTAAAACAGCAGCATGCTGCCCAAACAACCCTTCGGAGGACTTCTATCTGCAGTCTACCAGACAAAAGTCCTGTACTGTAAATCATATGGAGAATTGCTTCTCTGAGGAATGTTGCTACATCTCTCTTAGCATAACGTAATCTGTTCCTGTATTGCTTTTAAACAAGTCTTGTATTAAACCTACCTGCCGCGAAGTCGGACTGCCTCGTCAAATTTCTTCTCGTCCATGGCCTTTTGCACCTCCTGGGTCTGATGACAAAACCAAAACAGCTGCTTTACCAAATACAAATGCATGTGATCTTTCGCTGTTGTGCCTGTTTGAGTGCATCTGCTTGTTAAATTAAAAGCACACGCTGGGTGAAGTTATGATGAACTTAAAGCACCCTTTAGCACAAAGACCCTATCTGGAGGTAAAACATGAGTCTTATCAGGAAAACTGTCCATATATTCCTTAAGATCAGGTAGCTGGTAACTTTTAGGGTGTTGTTATAAACATGGCATCAGTTATTCATGGTAGAAGAGACTCACCAACACTTCTCTGTGAATCCACAGTTTGCATTTACTCAAATAATCTTGATGAAAAAGGTTCTTTACTGGGTGTGAGCACAAAATGACCGAAGTACAGGAAGTAGCAGCCATGATGGTACTATAGCTACGTTTTGTTTATTTTCATCCATCATGAAGCATAGCATCATCCAAGAGCTGCTCAGTCTGGTAACGCCGCTACTTAGCATCCTAGCTGTCATTTCTTAAGCCCTTAAGTTTTCCTTCACACCTTTCTTTGACCTGAGGATGTTTTACAATTAAACATCGCTTCTTGTCTGACTTGAGCTTTGAATTATACAAATGTGTCATGGCTCTGCTGATCGTGGCAGTGTAATGTGTGTGTGTGTGTGTGTGTGTGTGTGTGTGTGTGTGTGTGTGTGTGTGTGTGTGTGTGTGGACGTGTTTCCTTTGCAGGTGGAGCTTCTTGTTTCTGGCAGCAAGTTTCAACACAGCTAACAGTCATCTCTTTACTGCCTCAGGATATTTACTCCAGTTTGCTAACCAGTCTCTGCCAAATGGGTGCTTGCACGTCTGTGGTAACATCAGGCCTCTAGAGCGTTTGTTGTTTTCTCTGTTGAGTGCAGTGATATCTTGACCACTTTGTTCATCTCTGTCCAGAAATTTTCCTGCTGACCCTGCTGCTCCAGTTGCTTCCTGCCTGCATGCAAGCCGACCTGCCCTACCACTTATCCACTTTTCAACCCCCATAAAACTATTCTTTCTCTAAAGTTGCTTGTCTGCTTTTTTTGTCTTCTAATCTCCTGACACGACAAAATGTTTGAGATGTTTTAGCATTTCACACACAGCAACAAATTGTTGAGCCTTTGGGGCATTTAATGTTGCAATGAGAAATCAGGAAAATAATGACTGCATTTTAAAACACTGGAGGCAATCTTCCAAAGACGAGCATGAACAGGAGCTCATAGGTAAACACAAGGATAGTTACTGTAGTTTTAAACACAATATGACCATCGGATTTTTTATATTCCATTATTTAAGTGCTCAAATTCTGCGTACTGACCCTAACAGTGACCTCCAGCATGCAGCCAGTACATACACAGATGGTACAGAACATTGACGTGCAGGTTTGTGTACACAGCAAGTTTCTTCAAAGCCTAATAGTGGAACAATTAATACTATACTGTGTACTGAACACTTTATATCTGCAATACACACAACTTACCATCTGAACACACTCCATAAGTGGAAGTCGAACAGCCTGATTGCCAACAAGAGACACGACGCAGGCCGGGGTGTTGGCAGATGCCTCCAGTAATGCCAGCACTGCCTCTACGCCCATACGACTAGCCTGTAAAGAGATTTTAAGAGGAATCGTGAGCTTTGTTAGAAGCGTTATTCCACTAATCAGTCATCTCACAAGAGGAAATTCCACTTTTTATTTCTAATTGTTGTGACTTACCAGGATCCTGTCAAAGGCAGAGGGGGTCCCACCTCTCTGCACATGGCCCAATATGGTGACCCGGGTGTCAAAACCCAGACAGCGCACTACCAGCTGCTCATAGAGAGAAAGAGGAATAAAATGGATGCTAATACAAACATCAACCCTTTAATAATATGTCACAAACATGCAGCAGCTCAAAAAATGTGAGAAAACATAAAAATGAGTGTCATGCAAGAAGCAACAGAGGGGAGAATTCATGCAAAACATTTGTCATGTCATTGTGTGCAAAATAAAGCACATGCAAAGTTTACTTGCAAGAGCAAAAAAGGGGTGCAAAAAGAGCATATAATATAATTTACAATAAAGATAAATTGAATGAAATATGCATAATGTATAAAAAAAATGAACACACATAAGGCATAAAGTGTAATGGGATGTGCTTCCAGGGTGAAAGGAATCAACATCACACCATGAGAAGGAGAAACATCCACGCGTCTGTGGGAGAATTTGTGCATCCACGACTAAACAGGGCGTCCCCACCGTACTTACATCCTTGATATAATCGGGGGTTATTGCCTTGTTATGGCAATCAATGGCACCCTCGGCTACAATAATAATGTTCAGCCTTTTCTTATCGGCACGGTTCTGGAGGGATATGAGAAGAAGAAACACTTGGAAAACATGACAGAGAAAAGTTTTGCAGTGACAAAAGCTGGATTGGACAATGGAGGACAATCTCAGGACAAACACTGAGAAAAACTCAACCTTCATGTTAAGCTGGTCGTCCGCTGTGCGCAGGCGTTTGCCACATTCTGGGAGAAGTTTCACACCTACAGCTAAGCGGAGCATTTTGTTGTTAAGAAGGAAATGTTAGACATACAGAAAGCAAAATATTGACTTGTGGTATGATTGGTTCTGTCTTTACCCACTATACTTGTAATTTGAAAAGAATTTACATGTTCTTCTGCTGTGGTGAGTGATTGAGGTAAACACAAAGCCGATGCCATGTTGTTTCTTTAAACTCTGAAATGCCTCTGCTGCTAGTAAAACACCCTAAATGCTATGCAGATAGTTGCCAAAGCAAACATAAAAGGCTCCAGTGTCTCTGTAAAGTGTAGCTGGGTGAGATATTCATCTATTTTATGGCTGCATTTGCTGCAAAGAAACAATTTAAAATGAGTTCCACCACTGAGCACACCTTCCTGAAAACTGGTGTTCCTGGTTTATCATAGCCTCTGTCTGCTGTTTGTTACTGTATGCACATAGGTCACACATTAACACAAAAAAGGCAGTGGGAGACCAACAACATCTCTGTCTGCAAAAAGTCTTCTAGAAAAAAAAGTCTACAAGTAATTAAACATCCAATCAGGATGGGACTGACAAAGGTTATACTGGAACATTGTAGTGATGAGTTGAATTGAGGTAAAGTGAGGCCTATAAAGAAGCTAACCTGCAGAAATATTCATAGAGACTTCCCTTAGAATGTGGCAGGAATTTGGATATTGCTTCTCAAGGACTTTGTCTTAAACTTCATGAGACACATTGTCCACCACCTGGTCCAGCTTCTGGTTCCCCTCGGCTTCAGTGTGAAGCTGAGCTCTACTCACATCCTTTACAAAATCTGAGGAAATGGGTCGTCCTTCTCTGTCAATGGCTCCTTCAGCAACTATGATAATGTTCAATCTGGAACCTCGAGATCGACTCTAGACAATGACACACACACTAACCAGGTTATGTCTAATTGGATATACTCTATTAGTTATATACAAAACCAGTTATTAGTACTATTAAAGCAAAAGTTGAATCCAAGGTTGTTGGTTCAAGTCCCAACCAGAGTTATTGTTTTACAGTAAATTCCTTATTAAAGGAAAATTGTACGGCAGAAACGGCTTGATGGACTAAGATTTAATCCTTATTGTCAAGAAGGTGGCTTGCTTAACTCATCATCACCATGGGAACTTTCATCTGCATGAACATTTAACATGCTGACTCTTTAACTGGACTTCCTAAAAAGTTAAACATCTGCAACTCATCCAGATGCTGCAGCTAAAAGATCTAAACACATCACACCAGTTTAACATCTCTACACTGGTTTCCAGTCAGTCACAGGATAGATTTTAAATCTCTACTGATACTGTGACATGTTCAGAGAGTCTAAACAAAGCAGAACTCTTAGATCCAAACACTTGGGTCAACTAGTCCAGACCAGAGTCCAGATTAAACATGAAGAAGCAGCATTTCGCTATTAGGCTACAAACAAGTGTAAAAAACCACCAGTTGAGATTAAACTCTCACCAAATGTAGAAACTTTTAGATTCAAGCTAAGAACCTTTCTTTTCTGTCAAGTTACAGATCATTAAAAACCTTGAAAGATCTTGAAGATCAAAATACATTAATAACTGTAGCAGGCGACGGACATAACTGGTTATCCGTCTGCATTTTCGCCTTCTCTATTCTGGAGTTACGCTCCATCATGGACCTGCCTCTGTTTAAGGCCAGGCTAAAGACTCATCTGTTTAGATCAGCCTTTGACTGTTGAGATTTTTACATGCGAATGAACTGCTATTTTATATTTTTACTTGTTTTTATCTTTGTTCAGCACTTTGGTCAACTAAGGTTGTTGTAAAGCGCTTTATAAATAAAATTTGATTGATTGATTGATTGATAAGAGGGCTTTAATGATCTTAATGTTATCTGTCGGGGTTGCAGTTTGGACATAGAGATAATGCTACATCATCTATTTAAGGGGTGTCCAGCTCCGGTCCTTGAGGGCCACAACCCAGCAAGTTTTTGTATCAAGTATCCCTGCTCAAACACACCTGACTCAAATTAATGAGTCGATGTGCTGAAGTTCATCAGCTGTCAGATCAATTAACCTGGGTCAGGTGTGTTGAAGCAGGTATACATCAAAAACCTGCAGGACGGCAGCCCTTGAGGACACTCCTGATCTAGTCCCATTAATTATGCACAAAATCTTGATCACACAGTTCGTAAGCATTTGTTTTCAGGGGCTCTGTAGCGCAATGGACAGCGCATTGGACTTCTAGTTAAAACTTCCAAGAAGGAATTCAAAGGTTGTGGGTTCAAGTCCCACCAGAGTCACTTTTAAATAAACTTAAATATCAAGAACACCAAAGCTGAACTTTTACAAGTAAAGTTCAACTTGCTGACATGGACACATTGTGAGTTTAAATAGTTTTCAAACATAAATGCTCAATGTGTAACAAAGTTCTCTCACAGCAAGACTTTTTCAATGAGTAGTTTCTCATGTCAGAGCAAAAACAAAACTGACATGCATCTACGGTTAGGCTGCTCTAAATTTTGGGAATTGGCCCATGTGGCAGTGGAGAGTTAAGATAGATAGTCACATGTTTTCAAGAGTCATTGATAAGCATTACACTGATGTATGTTGCAGCCCTGAATGGAGTTTATGCACAGCAAATTTTTAATAACACAGCGTCTGTGACAAATAATAGTTCAAGGTTCTAGAGCACAACTTTTGTTTGATGGTTTGAGTCCCACCATAGTCAAAGTTCATCTTAAACATAACAATTTTGAACTTACATCTAGTTTTCAATTCTTTTTGACTTTTGATGAGAAACAAAGTGGTGAAACTTCAAACTTCAAAAACTGTTGAAGTGAGAACGTCCAAACAGCAGCACATTAACTTATAACTCCCCACTATACAATTGAAACACTGAAAACAAACTTTAATGCTTAATTAGCTTGGCCTGAATTTGTTATTTACTTTGTTTACTCATTGGGTTGTAAAAATTACTTAACCCTGAAAACCGGAGAATGGATATAATAATGATGAGTTGCAACCAGATGTTTGTAAGCAATGCCAGGCCCCCCAGAATCCTAAATTAGATAAAAGCAGGTATACATAATGAATAGTTGGATGGATAGATGGTATTACACTATTTAAACACAGGCAGTGCTTTTTTTTTTTAATGGCAGATGCTACCTAAGACCTTGAGTCATGTGTACCAACGTTCCTGCTATTGTGGGTGGTGTAAAATAGATGCATAGCATGTTGGCACTCTAGCTAAGCACAATGCAGTGATCTATTCGTTGTAGGTTCAAATCCTGCCATTTTTGCATTTTTACAAGTAAAATCCTCTGTATATATCCTAGACACAGTACAACAAAGCAGAAATCACAGGTTATTGGGGTTACTTCAGGTTAAATCCTCAGCGTCATGAAAGTCAATCAGTTCACACTGGAGAACATCACCATGGAAACATACTCTCAAATGTCAACTCTAATCAGCATAACACAAAATGGACAATTTATCTTAAATAGGTTCTAATTAAAACACTGAAACTTGTACTTGTTTATCTTGTGGAATTAGGTTTTACTTTTAAATTGTGTGTATACACATTGCATTACCTCTGACAGTTTCTGGCACATGGTGTCTTCCCAGCCATCTTCTGGAGGCATTTCTGGAAAGAAAACCCAGTCTGCTCCACACGCCAAAGCACTGACAAGAGCCAGGTATCTAAACACACACACACACACAGAATTTTACATTTACTTCTAATATCTATTCCTAAATATAAAGTGACTTTAGTATTTTTCTGATTAAATAAACCCACCCGCAGTGCCTGCCCATGACCTCCAGCACAAAGGTCCTCTGGTGGCTGAAAAAAAACAAAAACAAAAAAACAAACAAACAAAACAAAAAGATGTCAAAAATTCTAAAAAAAAATAAGTGTAAAATACTTTTCTTGGAATGGGTTTCACATCTTCAAGTTATGTATTTCTTTACCTCTGAGCAGTGGTCATGATGGCGTCCACCACCTCAATGATCCTATGCAAGGCTGAATCAGTGCCAATGGTCATGTCTGTGCCGCAGAAGTCATTGTCAATGGAGCCGACCATGCCGACAATGTGGAGCACAGAGTTAGTGCGGGCTGCCTCCTCGTCAATCAGACCTGACAGACAAATTTAAATACAGGGAGATAAAAAAAAGTGTCTGTGAAGTTACAGTGCTTTGATGTGCAATGTTGAAAAAAGTTTCTTCAACAATCACCTTGCTCAAGGAGCTCATTCAACAGGCCACTCCACTCTTCCCTGAACAGGTTGGCTCCAGTCAGGCTGCCATCTCCACCAATTACACACAGATTGGTGATACCGTGCTGCACAAGGTTGTGAGCAGCTTTCAAACGTCCCTCATGGGTGCGAAACTCTTTACAGCGGGCACTGCCAATGACTGTGCCACCCTGAGGAAATAAAAAAAAAAAAACATGACTAAAAAACAAAGAGAAAATCTGAATATAATTTAGCTTGAGAAATAAAAAGGTACTGAGGAAACAACTTTCTTCAGAGATCTTTTTTTTCAACACACTTTAAGGAGTCAATAGTAGAAAGTACTCTGACAAAAGCAAAAGTCTGTCTGTTTTTAGTTATCATGCCGATCTCCATTTCCAGAAGAGTTCCAGAAGTGCTCCTACAACAGTTCTGAACTATCAGAAGCGAGAATGACACTATAAAACCATAACAGCAGGGCTCTGTGGCGCAATGGACAGCGCATTGGACTTCTAGTAAAACATATGAGAAGGTATTCAAAGGTTGTGGGTTCGAGTCCTACCGGAGTCACTGTCAATTCAGCCTAAATATGACTAAGCACACAGACTTCCAATGGAAACAGTACATTTATCCAAGGGAAAATCTGAATACCTATAAAGCTTAAGAAAAGCAGTACTGAGGAAATACAGATTTATTTGATATATAAGCAGCTCTCATTCACTTCATGGAAAGTTTTGTCATAATTATTGCTTTCTTAAATCTTCTAAACTGATGTAGTGATTTCTTTCAACACACTTCAGAGATTCAATTGTAGAGAATACTCTGACTAAAATAAATGTCTGACTGCTTTAGTTATCATGCCAAACATGATTTCCACAGGAGCTTGTAAATACACATGCTCCAACAACCTTTCATTCTCTAAACTATGTAACATGTATGATTTCAATACGGTATCAGAAGGGAGAATGACACTGATAAACCTCAACTGCAGGGCTCTGTGGCGCAATGGACAGCGCATTGGACTTCTAGTTAGACATATAAGAAGGTATTCAAAGGTTGTGGGTTCGAGTCCCACCAGAGTCACTTTCAATCTAGCCTAAAAATGACTAAGCACACTGATTTTCCATAGAACAGACACTCTGTGGTGCAGTATTTTTACCCAAGGGCAAATCTGAATACCGATAAAGCTTAAGAAAAGCAGGACTGAGGAGATATAGACTTATTTGATATGTAAGCAGCTCTCATTCACCTCATGGAAATTTTCATCATAATTATTGCTTTCTTAAATCTTTTTCAAAACTGACCTAGTGATTTTATGTATATTTTATGTATATTTTCAATATGGTATCAGAATTAAGAATGGCACTGTAAAACCCCAACTGCAGGGCTCTGTGGCGCAATGGACAGCACATTGGACTTCTAATAAACTGATGAGATACAGATACTGATAATCCAGTGATTTTTTTTTCAACACACTTTCAGGAGTCAATAGTAGAGAATACTCTGATAAAAGCAAATGTATGACTGCGTTTAGTTATCATGCTGAACACCATTTCCAAAGGAGTTTGTGAAAACACGTGCTCCAACAACCTTTCATTTCTCACTAAGAATTTAGTATTACCAGTTAGGCAAAGGTTCTGTGGAGGTCAGCTTGTGTGCTAAAGTACAATTTGCATATGTTTTGTTCAACTTTTAATTAGAAAGTGGATGAATCTCGGTAAAGTGGGAGAACTAAACCTTTGTCTTAAATGCTAAAATTCTGAATATAGCAACCAAAATGGTTGTTAATTCCTTCAAAAGAATGTCACAATGCTGTACTTCAAGCTATAACTGAAACCTTATTAGAGAATGAGCTTCATTCATGCAAACTGAATTTGTGTCGCTGTTTGCGGCACATAAGACTGTCATTGTTAATGGCACATGAGAGCAGACATGGAATGTGTTTGTGTGTGACCTGAATCTAAAGTAAAAAGCTCTGCTCACCACTTGTAGCATGCTGGAGACACTTTCCCACGTTGCCTCCTTGATGTTGTCACCACCGTCCACCATGCCCTGGTATCCCTGAGAGATTAAAAAAAAAAGAACAAAACATATTCACAACAGTTCACAGGATGACAGTTAAAAGTTTAGAAAATAAAACTGCAAAAAAACCATACCTTTTAAAATTTACTTTGACTTTCATTTCATTGAAGCAAATAAATCCAAGATATTTAATGTTTTGCGTCATCAACTTAGTTTTCTTTGTAAATATATTTTTGTAAATGTGACTGAACATGATTGTTTTCAGAGACCATTGTAAATTCTAAGCTGCAATAGTCATGTAAGGATTTGAAACTAGACTATGGACAGTGTCTCAACACACTGTAAATGTGCTTTAACAGAGGCTCTGTGGCGCAAGGGATATATAAAATCTTTCTGGTAGAGACTGGTAGAGATTCTCCAGTTTATCAACAAATGTTTGCGAAACTCACTCAACAGTTCAAAAAGTGTTTTGAATGACATATTGTACATTTCTTAATCTTTAAAAAATATTATGAAACAGTTAAAGTAATCAGGAACAATTTCAAGGTCTTAAAGGCGAGGGACCAAGCCTACAGTTTCACATCTGATCCCTGATATCTCACACTGTATCAAGAACCATTATTTATCAATAGCTGATGAATCAAATAGGCAGGAAATTACTTTGGGAAACCTTGAGGCCCATAATGCGTAGCTACATCCACAAACACCACTTCATCATGCAAATAAAAAAGAAACTTGCATTGATCTTGCACAGCAGATATCACATGGAACCCTACATACAGTTTGTGTTGCTGCACACTTCAAATAAGATCCAGTTTCTTCTACTGTGATGAACTGAAAACCTGTCCAGCGTTTACCCTGCCTGATAGACTTCAGCAGAATAGAAAATGGATGGATAAGCTATTTCTTTTAATGGAGTGCATGATCATAGTGTTCATAAGAAAAGTTTTATAAAAATAAACTACAATTATATGAGAAATGTCATGTGAAATCAGCAGAAAAGCCTCATAAAGTGGTTCTGTGGTGCAACGGACAGCAGGCTGGACTTCTAATAGTCAGGTGAGATTCAAAGGTTGTGGGTTTGAGTCCCACCAGAGTCAACTTCTACAGGGAAGTCCTTGTTTGAAAACCAAACTTGATAATAATCAAAGATGATATGCAGTTTGAACCCTGAGAGGACTGTGTTACTTAAAGTTTTAAAAGAAAGCTTAAGATTTCCCTTTCAAGGTTTCAACTGCACATCCATGTTTAGAATCTCCCTATCCAAATCCCAAAGGTTGTTGTATCCACATTTACACTAACTTAGTGAGCACTTGCCTTGTGATTGGCTGTAATTTGTAATAGTAATTTGTGTCTAAGGCTGGTGAGTGCACACTGACTTGGTACAGACAGGGATCAGTACAACAGCAGGGTTCTGTGGAACAATAAACTTCTACTTAAATGAGAAAGAAGGGATTCAAAGGTTGTGGGTTTGACTCCCACCACAGTCAACTTTAATTAAGCCTTAAAATGATGGTCAATTAGTCAAAAATGTAATTAAATCAATTCAGCAAACCATGAAGGATTGTTGGTATTGACAACGATAAAGTCTCCTACACAGTGTTTTTTTTTATCAAGGCTCTGATTATTTTGGGAGCCCCTGTTTCCATGGCTGCAGTGTTATGCTGAAGGCTTAAAGGCACAGGAGAGGTCCTATCCAAAAAAAAAAAAAAAAAACAGGATCACAGCACTTAGCTGTCATTACTCACAGTCCAGTGGTTACACTGATGAGCATGACAGTGCAGTCAGTGAAGGATGTATCCAGCCCCTGGTAATCCAATTATATCCACAGCAAAACCAGATCATGTCTGTTGTCAGAGGTGTCATACCAATTACAAACTACACATTTTATAAACCAATGAAAAATGTCCACGAAAATGTATTTTATTGTTCCTTTGAGATGAGCTGCTGTAGCTTGATGTGCGCAGACGATGAAAAGTTGGATGTTACAGAAGCTTTATCTAGATTCACTCTAGAAATGAAGCAACTGAAACTATTTGCATGATAGAATTATTGTTATAAAACTCTACTTAAATTCCCATTAAGTGTGAATTTTTTCACTTTAAGGGCTTGTAAGAGTATGGAAATACTCTTTAATTTAATAGATTATATCTGACTGACTGAAGTGTTACTACAATATAAAACAAAACCTTATTTAACTATGAATGATCCAGACTGAACTCTGAGGTAAACTGATACTTCACAGCATTTCTGATCTGTCACTCAGCATAAACAACAAAGAAGGTGTTAAATGCCATGCAAACTGTGTTGCCTGTACAGTATCTGTGTAAGCCAAGCACCTGTCAAGCTGGCAACAGGATATAAATATATAGCAGCCCTATGGAGGGTATGAATTTCTATCTGGTGACAGCTTACACTGAAGATGGAAAACCAGCTGAAAACATGACATGGAGACAGAATGAGAGTTTTTATCAATAATTAAAAGAGGAACTTTTTCAAAAGCTTGAATAAAAGCACTAGACTTCTAATTTTTGACTGAAATACTAACATCCAGAAAGTTTCAAGGTGTTATTTTATGTCCATTAAATTACAAGGTGGAAGGACTTCTATGCACTGCTGCATACTTTGATGGTTCTGAATGCATAACAAGCCTTTTCATGGGGTTTACTTTTGGTTGTTTTTACAGCAACTTGGCTAGATATTTTATTTGAATGAAATTGACAGCTAATAGCAAAGTTTTCAAGGCACACTGTAAAAATTCCCGACATTGTGAGTCACACTATATGTGTCTGATGAAACCACTGTGAGGTTGAGCAGAGAACTAAAGGTGCCTAGATATCTGCCTGTTTGCATTTAAGTGTTTTGCTGAAAAAAAAAAAAAAAAAAACACACGGGCAGGTCCTGCTTCAACAGTATTTACTATAACATTATGGTACATATAGCACATAACATTAAGACTGCAACCCGGTGTGTGTGTGTGTATTAAGTTAAAAAGTAAAAGCTATTTTTTTATTTTTATGTAAATGCTGATAAAAAATATTCACCTTTAGACTAAATTCTTGCTGAACTGACTGAATAATAATACAAAGTTTAATCAGGGACAAAATGAGGGGCCTTCATCTGACTCTGCTTCTTGTACAGAACCTCCCAGTCATTCTGTAGGTACGTTCACCACCTCCATGTCATGTTGCTTCTGGGAAATGTTCTGTCTGTGTAGCAACTGTAGCTGGAACAGGAATCCTACATCAGGGATCCTCAGTCCTGGTCCTCAAGGCCCAGTGTCCTCCAGGTTTTCCTAGTGTCCCTGCTGGAACACACCAGACTCAAAACCTCCGGTGGTTAAAAGTGAAGCCAATGTGGAAGTGCATAAAACTGCAGTTCCACCTTCATCCACTAGGGGCTCCAAAACAGAGCAAATCCCCATAGACTCCCATGTTAAAAAGACCAACTTCACGACAGAAATAAACATGTTTACAGCCAAAAATCCATTTTCAGTTTATAGGTCAGGTTTACCTTCATAACAACTGTGGGGGGAGTGAATTTTTTCTAACTCACCTGTTTAGAAGTAATTTAATCTCGAAGTTTGGCATATTTAGAGGTGTGTCCTTTTGATTGACAGGTACCCGATCTCCGGCTTCAAGTCAGAAGAACGTAGAACAACCACGGTTTTAAGACGGTTAGCAAAGTGACTTAGCTTTAGCCTGCTTACCTCCGTTAGCTGGTTAGCTCCTGTTAGCTCCGAGTTAGCTCCGAGTTAGCTCGGTTAGCTTTTAGCTACAGAAAGCTCGGAGCTCGCTCGATGTCAATCATCCACCATGACGCTCGCAGCCCCCCCCTCTCAGCTCCACCTCTTTGCCCATGTATTTTCCAGGCGAGACGACACGCATGCCCCTGCTAAGATGGTGATAGTAGGAACCGCCCACCGAGCTTCAATTCAGATCTTCAGAAACCTATGGGTGACGTCACGGAGGCTACGTCCATCTTTTTATATACAGTCTATGGTCTGCACATGTCTGCTAAATACATATTGATTTTAAATAGGTCTCTTGCAGCTGGGACACTTGGAAAACCTGCAGGACACCGGTCCTAGAGGACCTGGATTGAGGATTCCTGTCCTAAACCATTCCTGTTATTTTATGAGCCACACATAAGTCTAGTTCAGGGGTGCCCAAGTCCGGTCCTCATGCTCTCCTATTAACTTTTAGTTGCAACCCATGTCCAGCACACCTGAATATGCATGTCATCCTGCTCCTCCGAGGCCTTGTAACAAGACATTAATTTTATTCAGGTGTGTTGGAGAAGAGTTGCATCCATAAGTTGCAGCATGGTAGATCTCGAGGAGCAGATCTGGGCATTCCTGGTCTGGTTGTTTTCTACCTTCACTTCAAACATTACATCCACTTGTAAACCACATTTCATCCATCAATGAAAGCAAACATTCTTTTAATTCAAAACTGAGCAGACTGATTGCATGTTTTAGACATGCTGATGTTCTCTAACAGCATTTCTGGGGTTAGAATATAAGCATAAAGAAGAATGAAGTTCTTGGCTGTTCAGGCTAAAAATAAACAGATTTTCTTCACTCAAAATCATACACTTTAATCTCAGTTTTGATGAATTACAAACTTAAAATGTACAGAAAACATACATATCTGTAGTCATTAAATGACATAAAAGTGATGTGGATTTAAAAAAGGGAGCTAACCTCAAAACTGAACTTTTATCTCATGGTCTCTGAATAATAAAATATTACCTTTATGTTTGAAATAACTAACTTATTCATATTCGTGTTACCCTGTAACGTCTACGGATGACTTTCTTTCTTTTCCTGAACTAACTGGATTACTTTGAGATGTTACAAATGCACCGTTTGAAGGAAAATCAAACAAACAGTAAAACTCCTCCGCATTCTTCATGGCTTTCCAGCAGTCAGCGGCCAGTAAAGAAGCCTTGTCAGTACTGATTTAGTTCCCTGCTGAGTGTGACAGAAAGTGCAGACTCTCCCGAGGCAACGTCTGAGTCGCGCCTCACCTCATGGATGAAGTAGACTTTTGCTCCCACATAGATGCCCATTCGGACGACGGCCCGGACAGCAGCATTCATTCCTGGGAAAGGAGACAACAGCAGAGATTTCATTAATTATATTATGATACTTAATGGTGAAACTTGTTTATTCGTCCACGTGTCTGAAATTTGGCGCAGACATCGGTGCTTATTCTGGTCTACTGGATGAAGGAGTCTGAAACTGAAACATGGTTATAACTGCAGATTATCTCTTAATATACGCCTCCCAAACAGCAAAAAGCAAGACACTTTTTCTACTTTAATTTATGCTTCAGTGGTTTATTTAAAATTTGGAAACCTTAAATCTTATTCACAGTATCATTGCAGCCATGTTGGTTGTACTAAATTGAGCCTTTTGGTTTTGGATGCAGGATTTTGGTGTATTTGTTTACATGCTTGTTTGACCAAAAACAGCCTTGAAGGGATGTTGCTTCATGCAAATCAGGAATTGAGGGATCTTATATTGAATAAGCAGTTTTTTCTATGTGTGCGATTATCACACAGTTTTGGGGAGGACAGAATCATCAGTGGTTAATATGGACGCTGTACGTAGTGATGCTTTTACTTGTAGACTTTGAGTTTTCTCAACAACTTAGACAATTTTTTTTTTTTTTACAAACAACAAACTGCTGTAAAATAAGACATAAAACTAGTTCACCACACTTTTGCATGAATATTTATAGTGATATTTTGACGGTGTAAATATTATACTACTACACTGACTATTTTTATGGTGATTTTTATTCTATTCTCCCTCTTTTTTTGTCCCAACTTACTCAACCCATCATATAATTGGACGCGAGTACGTCATGGGCCACTCCTACAAACGTCTGAAGACAACGTCTGAAGGATTGGGAAAACACCAGGTACAACGTTTTTCAAGATTTCAGTGCAGGGTTATTATCAAAAAGTAAATCCTAACCTTTATTTTGAAGAGCGTGCCAGACTATTTTGGCCTGTTTTAAGATCCTGTCCCTACTGGAGTCCCTAAAACCTGCCACAACACCACCAGGACTTCTGTGCTGGGAGATGAAAGGAGAGGTGGAAGGTAGAGAGAAAGAAGAATTTATTGTGTTGTTTAACCAGTCCAGGTCTTTGCTTGGTTTTGTTACCACTCCACCCCCTCTCCCATTCAACCTTTGACACATCACTACCATCATCCCCCATCTCTCTTAATGACCTTTTAGTTTTTCTTTGTTGACCATATCACACGCCAGTAGGTGCAGACACATGTACACACACACTCCCTCACAGGTGCTAACACTTCCACCTGATTAGCACAACCATGTTCAACTGGTACCCAGGTACTTATGGCATCCATCCATCTATCCATCCATCCATCAGTCCTCTTGACCGCTTGCTCCAATTCAGGGTCACGAAAAGATGGAGACTATCCCAGAAATCATGGGGCAAGAGGCAAGGTACACCGTGGACAGGTCGCCAGGCCACCACAGGGCGGTACTTATAGTATAACTTTGTTAATTCATTATTGTGTCTTCAGCACTCTAAGTTCAAAACAAATTCACCTAACTCTTGAAATAATACTACATAACTTTCACGCCTTAAAACTGAGAACTCCAGACTGGTTTTAATGGCATGCTGACCTCATGATGCACATTCACGTAGCGGTTTTTACCCTGCAGTGACCCTGAGCAGAGAACCTCACCACTTTCCAGCCATGTATGACATTATACTTTATGGCATCGTCAATATCAACACCGTGGCTGTTTGGAATGTGCATCGCGGCTGATCGGGCAAAGAAACATTATCACAAGAAGCAAAGAAAAACAGGAGAAAAAGTGACAGAATAAGAGATAAGACAACAGTCTACATCTGACAGACTTTTACTGGCTGGAGAGAGCTCAGAGAAGAGCCAGAATTCAAGACAGGTGCCACATTAGCTGTCATGAGGGGGCAACTGAGTCAGAAAATCCAAGTTCTGTTGTGCTGCACAAAAGCAGTGGTTATCAAACGTGGGGTCACAAGACCATTTCTGGGGGTCGTCTGGTATTTGTAAAAAAATAAAGAGCCTAGATTAAAAAAAAAAAAAAAAAAAAAAAAAAAAAGGAAGCCGAAATAAATCTGTAGATGATTTTTTTAACACCTTAATTAATAAACAACAAAGTTAACATGCCATATCAAAAATAAGAATTTGACATTATCTCTGCAACAGAAGCTCAGTTTTAGCATGTAGCTGCTTTGTCACAGTGCTGAAACACCAAAAAGCAATTTGTCACTCTTATTTATAAACATTTTGACCCTTTTTAAGCCTGATATTCAGAATTTGTATCATCTGGCATCGCGAAACAACAATAATATGGTTGGTATTTTACCAATTTTTCAAATTTGGTATTTTCTCAGCAACAGAAGCCAATTTTTGGTAAACACAGTCAACCAAAAGTAACTTCATCCTTCTTACTGATAACAGCTTTCCAGCCTTACATTTAGAGGACGCTGCAAGATGACTCATTTGATACGTCACACAATTAATCACTAAGTCATCGAGTGGGAGTGGAAGTGAAGGTAGGAGAGGTGGAGACACAAACCCCAACCTACGTTATCTTGGGGCTCCTAGCTCCTGTTTGAGAACTATTGCTTAAAAGCAACAAACGTTGCCAGATTTTGACTGAACAATCCTCTGTGTATATGAAAGTTCAGAAACCCGTCTAACTTCCACCGCTTTACAGCTCCAACAAAGTTACAAAAAAAAGGTCCAAACTGGATGATATGAAGCTGGAGAAGTTGGAGAAGATAACTAATGAGCTATAACTCATTATGTGGTATCTGTTGCAGGAAACCAGCCCAAGTGTTGTTGCTTACTGTTAGCTGGTTATTTCAGCCAAACTGAGCATCTGTTATACCACGTTTTTTCACCGGTATATTTTATGTTGGCATAAAAATGTGCAATGGGAAAAAATAGCTGCTAAGAAATATTTTAATGCACATATTTTAGATATGCTAATTTACCATGATTCCCTCATACGTTATGCAAATTAAGTAGAGTGAAAAGCATGCCAGGTGAGGGTGTAAAGACTTTAGATAAAGATGATTAGAATAAATCATTTTATTCGTTCAATATAATGATTAAAGGTGTTCAAAATTTTACATGAAATTTTGTGTCAGTTGAAAAGACAATAACAAGTAACTTTTAACAGGACTTTTCTGTGCATAAAAAACATTAACGATTGTGCTAAGATTGATTAATACTACAAGAATTATCATTTTTGTTTCCAAACTTTCAGTAGATATCTAATAACACGGTTCTTGTTCTCTTTACTATTATTATCTTTTAGTGGAAACCTGAGATCATGACAGCCTTTGTTCCTCCTCTAGTTTCCACTACAGTGAGCTGAAAACAGCAGCATAAACAGGGAGTGGAAAAAGCCAGACATGCCACAAGACAACGGCAAGGTCATCATGGAGTCAGGCTGAGAGACAAGGCAGAAGTAGAGTGCCCCTGCGGATGTTGTGCCAAGACACAAAAGAGTCTGTCGGAGCACTTAGTGCAATTAGAAATGGGACAAGCTTTAAATCTCAGAAGGGTTTGGGAAAACAGAGGTACTTTTACATGAACAGCAGAGGGAGGTTGGTATCATCCAAGTCCAGCTCGCTGTGAGTTATGTAGGTACAGATCTTACAAAGATCTGTACCTACTCTCTGTGCCAGTAGCAAGGCACAAGCTGCCCCGCACAGCTGACGCGACCCTGTCGCCAAATTTCCTCCCACACCACATGCTGCTAACAGCCCGTCCCTTTCACGGACCCGTGTCTGCAGAATGCGTATGGGATGGCGGTGTCCCACTTCAGGCTGCGCTCAGGCAGCATTACCAGCTGAGGCTGGTGTGCTTCGGTGCAAAAAACTGAAGACCACGTTGTATAACTGTGGCTTACTGTGTAATTATTGGGATAAAAATGGATAAAATGGATAAAAATGTTTTTAATAAATGTGCTTACATAACTGAAACAGACGCTCAGTGATGTTTCACACAGCATTGCATTGAAAAGATGCAGCTCAACAAGAAAAGTGGGAGAAAAGTGTAAACTTCCTAAAGAGGCACACAGATGATTATACGTCACATCAACAAACAAAAATATGCTTTAAATTTACACAAGATATTTGTCTGTAATAATAAAAGAAACAGGCATGTTGCAGCTAGAACTCACACCTGGATGCATAAACAACAAAAACCATGAATGTGCACAGAAAACCTGTTTTTAGTTGGTTTTTTTTTCCAATATCCTTTAATTGAAGTACTATAAATACCTGTATCTGCGTTGTAAAAGCTGCTCTGACATTGCTGGGAAAATGTGTTAGTATTTTAGGAAGAAAATGAATCATCACACATTGTTTTGTAAGTTTCTGAAACAAGGTGGCAGATGGCTCATGTGCCGCTTCAGGCTTCCAGATGCTGTTTTAGCGAAGCCAGCATACCGTGTGCTATCTGTACATATGTGTGTTTTCCTCTGAATTATCTTGTCACAAGTTAGTCTGACCTAATCTGCAGCACAGACATCCATCTCTTCCAGATAAAGATGGAATTTTTCATGATGTAAATGTTTTCGCTGTTTGGTTTTCTGATTTTTTAGGAGATCCGGCAGCATCAGGTGCAGCGATGACTGCACCACAGGTAAATATACACCTTGTAATATGCGTCTTTTATTTCACCTAAACAGAACCTTACAAACAAAGTTAGTTTTAAACCTGGGAGGGTCTCACTTCACATGCAGTTGTTTGTCCCTTCACTGTGGTAAAAATACCACGTTTGTGGCGCTCCAGCGTGGAGAAATAAATGGTTTATTGTAAGAGAATAAAAACATAGAAACCGTTTTTATAATAAATTAATTTTTTCTGTTTTTAACTTCTGATTTTGTTAAACTTTGATCCTTAAAGCTTGATTTCCTGTATTTCTCCTCGTTTTAGTTTACTGATTGTACACACTTACTGTCATGTGTTTTAGGTCTCTCAGTATATTTGCTGTTTTCTTTGCTCCCTGCCCAGTTATTGTGGTCCAGATCCTGATCCTGATCCTGATCCAGTTCCAGTTCCAGATCCAGATCCAGATCCAGATCCTGATCCTGATCCTGATCCAGTTCCAGTTCCAGATCCAGATCCAGATCCTGATCCTGATCCAGATCCAGATCCAGTTCCCGATCCTGATCCAGATCCAGATGTGGCTCCAGATCCTGATCCAGTTCCAGATCCTGATCCAGTTCCAGATCCTAAACCAGATCCAGATCCTGATCTCGATCCAGATCCAGATCCTAATCCAGTTCCAGATCCAGATCCAGATCCAGATCCAGATCCAGATCCAGATGCAGCTCCAGATCCCGATCCAGTTCCAGATCCAGTTCCCGATCCTGATCCAGTTCCAGATCCAGATCCAGATCCAGTTCCAGATCCTAAACCAGATCCAGATCCTGATCTCGATCCAGATCCAGATCCTAATCCAGTTCCAGATCCAGATCCAGATCCAGATGCAGCTCCAGATCCAGATCCAGTTCCAGATCCTAAACCAGATCCAGATCCTGATCTCGATCCAGATCCAGATCCTAATCCAGTTCCAGATCCAGATCCAGATCCAGATGCAGCTCCAGATCCCGATCCAGTTCCCGATCCTGATCCAGATCCAGATTCAGATCCAGTTTTAGATCCAGATCCAGATCCAGATCCAGATCCAGATCCAGATCCAGATCCAGTTCCAGTTCCAGTTCCAGAGCCTGATCCTTATCCTGATCCAGTCCCGGATCCTGATCCAGATCTAGTTGCAGATCCAGATCCAGATGCAGTTCCAGTTCCAGATCAAGATCCAGATCAATATCCAGATGCAGTTCCAAATCCAGATCTAGATCCAGTTCCAGATCAATATCCCGATCTAGATCCTTATCCAGTTCCAGATCCTGATCCAGATCCATGTCCCTGTTCATATTTGTATTGTTTTTTCCTGACTTGTTGCTTTTCCTGCTCAAACAGAGAATTTTCATGAGTGAATCATTAAAAACTTGAGTTCCCTCTTTGCCGTCTGCCTCGCGGTCTGCTTCTGGAAGCTGCTCTTCATCCACTCAGATGCTGCTTCGATTCTGTCCTTTTGTTTGCTTTCAGCCTCTTGATTGTGATCTACCCATCTCTTGTTATAACCTCCATCAGGTCCTTTCCGTTCAGCCATTTTTGTTCTGGCAGAGGCCTCCAGTAAAACAGATCTTCTTCTCTCTTTACTCTACTTCATTGTTTTACTTTGACTTCATGCAGAACTCTGTCACTTTGCTTTTGTTTTTATTCCGGGCGTATTTGTGAGGTGGAAATAGTGTTTGTGAAGACAAGCGGGTAAGGCGGGAGTCTGTATCCCTTCATGATGAATTATAACATCACGCTGCAGCTTGTACACTGGAGAAAAGAACGCATTTATACTTTCCTCGCTGCGTTCACACACAGGCATAATCATGAACAATACGTAGCTTTATGCCTTCGTTTCGCCGTCATTTCAGTCGAGACAAGTCGGTAATCAGGTCAGCTACCAATTATTCCACAACACCGGTGAACAACAACTGAAAGCAGACACATCAGCATGGAACAATATTTTTAATAGTAATAATGTGGAGATTTATTTTGGGTGTGCTATAATTGAAAGCTCATTTAATAGAAAGCTTGTGATAAAACTCAGTATTTAAATAAAAACTGAGACAATGAAAACTCGGGATGCACTGATCCACTTTTTGGGAGTTCCGATCTGATACTGATATCTGAAACTTGATTATCTGCAGATACCGATATTTGCCGATATCTAATCTGTTTATGTGAACATTATTGTGACTATGGTTATTAATGCTGTTATAACTGTGTAAGATTTCATCAGGTTGTAATAAATGACCCATCCTCTCTGAAGTTATCTCACCAATACAAATATAATAACATTACAGATCTAACTATTTCAACAAGTTTTATAATGATTTGGTACATTTGACCTAAATATAACTATAAATGTGTGGTTTTGAAACAAAGATCTAGACTTTAGTGTAACGAAAAATGTCACATTTTAACATTCAAGCCATTTATTTCTTTTAGAAAACATATGAAGCATGTCATCAAACACATCTGCACTGGCTTGACCAGTGTGGTATTGGGTATCAGTTGTGGTATCTTTTAATACCAAGTATGAGTACACACGCTTGGTATTGAGCCGATACTGATACTGGTATCGGTACATCCCGAATGAAAACAATGTTAGATTTCAATCATTCTGGATAAAGTTCTAAACAACAATAAAGCACAACTTATAAACCCTACAACATCGCCATAAATGCTCTCTGTTAGTTTTTGCAAAATGATTCAGGTTTTTTAAATGTGTGTCAGTAAATATAGGCTGTAAATTAAAGGTCACTTGTTGCTGTTTCTCTTTCGGCTTGTTCCTATGAAGTTACCACCACAGTAAATCATCGCACAGTTGAACGTTTTGGCATGTTCGACACCAAATGCCCCTCCTGACACAACCTTCTGCATTTATCCAGGCTTGGAACCGACCCTTAAAGAACAATCATGTCCCCCTCGGGGCTGCAGCAGCGTAGGGGGACAGGACTCAAACCACTGACCGTCAGGTCATAAGACAAGTGGCTCTACCACCTGAGCCACTGCCAGCCCCAGATAATAAAGGTCAGTACTTCAGCTAAACAAGATACTAAACATAATCCTGCACTGTACATAAGAAATCATTCAGTCACTCAGGACAACAAAATGGTTTTCATTACATGCATGTAAACAGCAGCAAATTCCTACAATTTTACATTATATGTATGTTTGATATCAGCTACACTCTGTTTGAATAATCAGTATTTGCCAATGAAAGATCCATATTGTGTATCCAATACCTCAAAATTGTACGGGTCCACATAAAATATGCTTTATGTTAGTGGCTAAATTTAGGTCCAGAAAACATCCCCTGGGACGTCTGTCCTATCTACCAGCACATGCTTTAGTTGGGACATATATGAATAACAGAGTCCCTAGAGGGGTGTAAAAACTTGCTACATATAGAACAACAGTAGCTAAGTTAGCAAAACTGTGTTAGCTGAACTCTGATATTTGCATCAGTGCAATCTGGACCAGCAAGATTAACAAACATTTTGCATTGTTTAAAACACAAATGGTTCATCAATAAAGTGCTCTAATTTCTATATATGTATATGTATATGTATGTATGTATATATATATATATATATATACATATACATATATAGAAATTAGAGCACTTTATTGATGAACCATTTGTGTTTTAAACAATGCAATGCAATATATATATATATATAACTATATATATATATATAACTATATATATATATATATAACTATATATATATATATATATATATATATATATATATATATATATATATATATATATATATATATATATATATATATATATATATATATATATATATATATATATAACTATATATATATATATAACTATATATATATATATATATATATATATATATATATATATATATATATATATATATATATATATATATATATATATATACATTGGTCCTGGACAAATTAGAGCACTTTTCTGTTGAACAGTGGGACAAAATACCTGTCAACAGGTGCAGAAGTCTGACTGAGAGGTACAGAAAACACCTGACTGTAGCGGAAACATTAAAGGACTCTTTAACAAAATATTAGTTCATGAGTGATGTAACAGATATTATTTCACCATATTTGTTTTTGTTTTTTTTAGTTTTTTTTATCATTTTGAACCAGAATTATAAAATAATGTGATAATTTTCATAATTTTTTTAAATGTATTATTACTTTTGTCAATTTCAGCTTATTTCCCAGACAGCCGTTTTTTTCCTTCTTTAATGGGGAGGGTATGAATACATTTGAGAACAACTGCAGGGAGGCAGCAGGTGCCGCCTCATGATGCAGGTGGCTGTGTGTGCACATATTCTCCACAGAACCACAACAAAGTTCATCCTGCTGTTCCAGTAGCTGCAAAAAGCCAGGATGTTCAATAAAAATAAAGTAATGGCTGTTTTGTTAAAATGTTTTAAGATAAAATAATTAATTTTTTTTTAAATTATTTATTAATTTATGTGATGCAAGTTGTGCAGTTTATTCAGTAACTTTGGGGTTATCCATCCTCTCCCATCATGCACCAGCTTTAATTAATAATAAAAGTTTTCTTTATGCATTTAATTGAGATAATATGTACACTTTTGCTCACTCTGCTCTTATTTACTTTGTTTATCATAACAAGTTGCATCTAAACATTGCTGTTTTTTCTAAACACAGCAACAAAAGGCTTTTTTTATGTGTTTATGGTCAATTACTAGTAATACTGACATTCAATTTCTAAAATCTGCAAGAACAATATAATTATTTTATGTATCTAAAATTATTTTGACATTTTTCTGAGTCTATCTATGCCAATTATTTTAGTATGTTTTCTTTATAAAACTACTAACATTTTATAATTAAATGTGGAAGAATTTACTGTCTTTTACTATTTAATTAAACAAGTTTGTGTTTATTTAATTTGCTTTCTAGAGGATTCAATCTAAACATGAACCCAAGGCCAAAATATTCAACATGGCTGCTGCTGTGGGACTCGAAAATAATAACCAGAAATCACAATAAATGAACAGGGATCCATGTGACTTGCCGTAGAACAGGGGTATCAAACTCCAGTCCTCGAGGGCCAGTACCCAGCAGGTTTTTGTTATTTGCCTCAAGCACACATGATTCATATGGACAAATGGATCGAGCAGATTCTTGTCAGGTGTGTTGGAGCATGTAAACAACAAAAACCTGCAGGATGCCTGATGACTGGAGTTTGACACCAGTGCCTTAGAATCATTGCACCACAGATGCTTTTACATTTACATAAAAATATCAATAACACAATAAAAATGGACATATTATGCAACAAAGTTAAAGTGACAAGTATTCAGATTCTCATTCTTGTTATTTACAACTCATTTTTTTTTATCTGTTTCAAACTTACAGAATGGAAACTGAAAGCGAGCGCTGCAGGTTTTTAGCTCACCACATCTATCAGTGGAGTCATTAAACTGTCCAAAACATCTAATGATGTTTGTAAAATTATTAATTTTCCACAGAAATCTGACATAACAGACTCACTGCTGATCCACAGCTCCCACTAAAAATGTGTTGTGGTTTTCCACCTGTCAAAAACAACATTAATCTTTAATTATGTTTTCCTTCTAATAAAACCCTGTTATGATCGAGATTATAAACAAAATGCTTCAAATGCAGCTGAAAATGAATCTCCAGGAGAACTGAGCCAAACCAGCCCCTCTGTGTTCTGTTTTAAACCGGAAGAATCTGCCTCTGTGCATCGTCTCCTCATTGGCCACACAGTTTAAAGGTGCAGCTATTATAAAAAGTCAGCTGCTGCCATCAGGAGCTTGTGCTGAATACAAAGGTTGTCCACAATCTCCAGCACGAGCATCTCGTGCCGCATAAAGCTGCAGCCAGACTGAGAAGGAGCACATCACTCCACTCCAAAAGCAGCCTATGGGGTCGCTGTGTTATGTAACAGTCTGTAAGCCAATAGCTGTGACTTCACTGGTGCATGTGTGCAGTAGACAGCAGAGTACAGTATGTTCTATGATTTAAAGGCAACATAAAATACACAATATAAACATGTTTGAGGTGTATTATGTGCTTACTGCAATATTAAAATAAATAAAAGTGTAAGTTGATCACCCATAAAGACAGATTTAATGATTATTTATTATTATTTCAGCATTTTAATAGAGATGTTAAATCATTAAATATACATGTGAGTTTCAGACTGAAACCTAGTGTGCCTGTTTCTATGTTCAATTTTCATTTCATCATTACTATAACAACTCCCGGCTCCTCACGTAGGCTGCTCGACCTTCAGCGACAGGATGAGTCAATTTGCTGAAAGTCACCAGAAACTATTACAACGCTCCTTCAAAATAAAAGCGCACTGGGCGCAATCTGACGGGACTACATTGTATTGTTGAAGGTTAATACGGAAGTACTAGTTTTCCACTCAAGGCTGCTTGACACTGGTCCTGTCGTGACTCATCCTCTGTGATGCAAGTGCCTTGTTTCCACGCAAGAACTCTGATATGAGCCACTTTTCCTGAGGGGAAGTTCCAACCATAAACTTAATGTTCAGAATAATGACAGGAGAGTCGGATGATTTTTTTAGTCTAACTTTTATCTGTAAATTAAATTAAAAAAAAATTTTTAAAAAACAACAAAAAAAACCACTAAGATATATCTTACAGCCCTTTATTAAACTTTGTATTTAAACATAATTCAGCGACCTTACAGCTGCGTGGACTGCGCTTTTGTGGCAGTCCCACACCAGGGAATATTTGGTTGGATAGCACGCTCTGGGGATGCGCAGAGAGCGCCATCTGTGCGGGCAGCACAGCCCAAATGGATGCGGTCGTGACGGATGCAAGATAAGGACAGCATGTCCAAAAGGAGTCACCCTTCCAACACTTGTTGATATTTCTGCATTCTTGTCATTTTTCCCACACGTCCCACGTCCTGCCTGAACGTCTCTGCGGCGCATCGGGAATCTTTGATCAACTTCACCGCAAAGTGCTCCAAATGCTGCATTCTCCATGCAAAAAGAGTAACACAGGAGGAAAAGCTGTTGCGTAACAGACCCTGGGAGTCATCAAACGCCACACAAAGAGCTGCTAAAATACACGTGGAAACCAATTTTATGTTCATATGTGAATGCAAACGAATAAAACACTTTTTCCTCCTCTGAAACCGCGCCTTGCTCTTGCCTTTGCGCACTTTCTAGACGCACACCGGACATGTCTCCAGCTGGCGGATCTCCAAAATTAAATATGAGCTACCAATAAAGCTGATGGGGGAAAAAAAAAAAACACTTCCTTACAGCAACAACTAGGGAGGCACTGAGTCTCTGGCAGGCCTCTTTAAAGTAACCAAACACGTTTATCACAGACCAAAACAGTCCAGACACTTTCAGTCGGGACTGACTTATTCTGCAGTGATTGTAACTAAAGTAGAAGAGTCTTATAAACTAAGAGTTACCTTGAGCATCTCCCCCGCTGGTCAGCACCGCGATACATTTACCAGCACCAGAAAGATTCTCGAAAAATTTCCGGGTGTCCTGCCGCTTCGGTCCGGTCGTGCCCGCCATGTCTGTCCCGGTCTCTGACACCTGTTAGTGGAATAAAAGCAACTCTTCAGCCTGCCGACCTGCGGCGACGGATAACGCTGGATATTTGAGGGAGGGGAGGGGGGGTTAGTGACTGCAGCGTTACCGCCCCCCCCCCCTCCCCAACACTCACAAACCTTATCAAAGATCGTGCATAAGGAGAGATAGCTCATTCTCGAGGATTTTCACTACAGGACAAGAACTATAGAAGTCGAAAGCGGTTGTGTTTGACTTTTTTACTTCACTTTTTACACCCTATTTCAAACTATAATTTATCATCTATTTAATTTTAATTACAATAGATCACAGCATATTGAAATAAACCACCTTGAGGTGTTTGAGTCGGATGCTTGCAGTAACTTTTCAAGTTGGGCAAACACAGTAAACTTAGTTACATTACTAGAACTAATCCTAACATCACAGTGATCCTAATGAAACGATACCATGGTCAGTGAGAATTTTAATGCCAATTTGTTGACTTGTTTTCAGATATATCCACAAGTAGTTTATAAGTTACATCAGTGTTGCATCTCTTCTGCGTCACCATAGCAACCAATCAGCTGGTTCAGATCAGATGGATTGTGACAAGTGACAGAGAGAAACTCACTGTAGCTTCACAACAGTTGTTCAGCGTGAAAAGTATACTATTGTGTATAGCATATTTAGTAAGTTTTGTAAAAAGAAATAAACATTTGTTATAAACGGTTTGCTGTGTGGGACCATGCACGTCGTGCATTAAAACTGTGTAATGGACGGGTCCGAATTGTTCAATCCTAACTAATATTCATTATTACATGCATGTTATAGCCATATATTTTGACAGCTAACGCATGACAACAATCATCTGATGCTTTCTTTTTCAACATGTATGTAATTTGGTATTAGATCAGTTTATATCACAAATATCACCAGATGGGCTCCATAAATCTCCTTTTTATATGACAATGAGTTAATTTTTTTCCTCTTCTTTTTAATTCTCATGATGAACACCTATGGGTTATTGAAAGATAAGAAGTTGGGTTTTTTTTTTTAAAATATACATTCAGTAAATTATAGGGACTGTAAAATACCTTTAAGTTACTGGATGCGCCCCATACAAGACGGTGGCTTAATTCAGGCAGAGTCCAGGACAGTGAAAGTGTCATTTTTTATAATTTTCTGAAAATGGCGTTGATGAACTCAAAGAAAAAATAATAAAGTCACCTTGTTATGTAAACAGGGCAAAAGATTTAGAACAGATTGTCTTTAACAAAGTTGGCCAGAAAACAGCTGCAGGGCAGAGAGGAGTGTGAGATAAATAAATAATAATTAATAAAAATAAATATGTTACAGCACGACAAGATTAAAACAAAATGAGCGAATGCTAAAACAAATTTTAAAAAAAATACTTTTTTTAAGGTATAATGCTTTTTTAAAGGTCGATTTTCAAAGAGCCACATTACATTCAAACATCATCCACTTTGTTGTGCACTTGCAAAAAAATCATAACAATAACAAAATTAAATAAACACGTGGTGATTGGTCTGTCTTTTTCGCCCAGCTTTGCTTGTCACGAGCCGGTCTCCGAAGCCAAAGCCTAAGTGGAGAGCGGTTAACAGGTATCTTCCTGATTGACAGCCGAATTGACCAATGAGCGCTCAGATCACCTACGGAGTAAAATTCCATCCAATTAAAACGAGACGACAGCCAGGAAGTAATCCACTATCAGCGTCTATTCACAAGTTTCTTTCACAATCAAAACATGACAATGAAGTGACGGTTGTTACGGCAGGAAAAGTTGACATAATGCAACACCAGCAGATTAGATTACTGGCTGAGATTATGTAACTGAAGCGGGAAAGATATGATTTAGGAACAAATCTAAAGGACATTTCCAAATGTTAGTACTGACATAATCAGTACTATTCAAATGTGCATGTCTGTAGCACATAGTTCAGATTTTAAACACAATCCCTAAAAATACCCATTTAACTCTGTATTTGAGGCAATATGTGACATTTCATGGAGTTCATGACCTTCAGTTATTCTGTGAGACTGCAGACATTATCTCACCCACTGTAAAAGCACGACCCCTCACACCTGTTCCCACTCAGCAGCTATTATATTTCATAATGTTACATTTATGTCAAAAGGTTTATCTGTCCATATGTTGGAACTGATTTAATCCTGTATCTCAGCTGGAGCATAACACGGCTGTGTGGTTATACTGAGAGGACACAACGAGGACAAGATCAATTCCAAGTTTTAGTTTGGAAAATAATAAGTTTGGTTCCTGTGTAGTGATGTGTTTTGTTTACAGCTCCTTATTTCTTCAAATTTGATTCCAGGATTCGAAAAAAGGAACTGCTTCGATAGCAAATGTCACAATACTAAAAAGTTACATTATAATAAGATCTTTGTGGTTAAGTTGTAGCAAAATGGGTATGAAATGGAAATAAAGAGCTATTGAAACAATAGTTTTACATAAATTGAAATATATGTTATATATTTGAGATATTTCTTGCTTTAATTTTCATTTTTAAAAGCCTTCCTTGAATACACCCTCATATGTTTGGCATCTTTAAAGGCCTTTGGCTCAGTAATATACAGTGGGCTTTAATAATTGATTGCTTGAATTGGCAATACCGAGGGGTTATTGAAATTAAATTTTAAAAAGGTGTAGAAGAGGTGAGTCAATAGGAGAATATTCCAGAGCCAAGCAGATTTTGCAAACCACTTTAAAAATATGTTAAATTTCTTGTCCTTATCAGTCCTTTAACAGTTAATTTACATTAAATGCATTACACAACAGCTGTGTGACATTTTTCAAGTAAATATAACTATAAAATATTTACATAGAAAAAAAATCGCCCCAACTTTAAATACTGACATTATTTTCTAATAGTTACCATAATTATTGTATAATTACTGATGATAATTATCATGGTTGCTGGAAACTGAAGGAAAACCAAAGGAAAATGGTGACACCTGCTGGTGATTAAGTAGAACTTCACAGGCGAGCTGAGTTGTTTTGACTTGATTAAAACCAACTAAGGCTTTTATCCAACAAACTCCCATTTACTGCACCAAGAACATCTCAATTTAAATGAAACACAGAGACTGAGCAGCTCAATAAAAATAATTTATTTACAGTCGCATAAATCATAAATTAACAAGCAGCATTGGCAGAAGCAACATTTGAGTTGACAGTTTGCATAGTGTGTAAGTATCTGTGTAATAAAACACCCACACTCTGAATAAACTGCATGTACTGGACTGTATCACTGCTGTTTAATATGAACTTCAAAGAAGAGGATACTTCTAATGCAATAATAAAGAAAAAATAAAAGAAAATCTCAAACTAAAAGTGATTTTTGAACCCTCACGCCCTCCTTCTGCTTTGACATTTTATTCTGAGTTAAGGTTCCAGGATGCCAGTAGCATTATATAAGCAGAGAGCATCCAGAAGTATTTTACAGTGTCCTCATCAGAGAGAAAATGCTCTAAAAAAGGGGCAGTAAGTATGGTTTGGATGCAAAATTACCTGAAGACAACTGTCTTTGCTCTGATTTATGCAAACCAATATCAATTGGATGTCCTTGAAAATAAATATTCCTAACCTTGGCCAAAAAGGTGATTTCACTTATTTTATTTCAAAGGTTACACTGCAATATTCTCTTCTTTTGTATGACTTAATATCAATCCATGTTAAATATTTGGACATCAGAGAAGAGAAACAGCAAAAAGTCACATATTTCCCAATTTATGTTAAAATAATTAACCAATTTTATATGACTGGTATATTTATCTGAGGGTCTGTGATGGCTTTGGAGAGAGCCGTTCAACAGCTTCAACTTGCCATCAGAAAGGGATCATCTGACAGCAAGATAAAGCATTGACAATACTCTAAACATAGCACATACTCACACTGATGCAGATATTTTTAGCTGGCTAAAATATGTTTTGCTGCTTGTGCTGGCAACTCTGACTTCTTCCCCTCACTGAGGCTGTAGAAAACAGCTCCAAATTATGCAAAAAGAAAAACAAAAAAAACAAGGGGGTTGCAGAAATACTTAACATTTTTTGGAGTAATCTTGTAAAAACACTGAATTGAAGACAGATGCCAGTAAAACATACTCAACAGCTAACTTCTTTTTTACAATTTTTTCCAAATTTAAGTTTCTGTGCATAAAATACCACCTCAGAAGGAAAAACTTCAGCTGGATCACTTGTTGCATGTCTATGATTTCACCATATCTCAATGTGCTTGGATGGTAAGATTTAAAGAACAAAAAAAAAAAAAAAAAAAAACTATACTTAATGCCCCGTTGGAGAAAAAAAGTGTTAGTCAGGGATAATGTTGATATACTTTAGCTAGAAAAATTATTAGAAAAGTTTGCACCTGCTAATATAATCATCACTTCCAAGAGTTGATTCTCAGGTTGTATAACCTGACTTCTCACAAGGAGATCTAAAAAAAACCAAAATATATCTAATATTTCTTCGACTGCATTAAGTGATGAATAGCTCACTCAGCGCTGTGTGAGACGTATGGTACTCCATTAAACCGTACACTTACACACCACACAGAGAATCACATATCTAAGGCATTATGCTTTGCTGAGCATGTCAAAGTATTTACAAGGATTGCAGTATTTTAGCAGTTAATGTACAAAATCTTCAGTATTTATATTGCATCAGTTTATAACATTTCCTTCGTGTACAACATTAGGAGACACTGTACATGACTGTTCAGCTCCACCTTAATCCTGCAAAGAGTTGCACATTCACAACATTTTCATGGCTTGTGTGTCGATGAGAGGCTTAATCTCAGATTTTACACTTTTACATGCTGGAGTCAAGATAGAGCAAAGAAAGAAAAATGTTTGTATTTGTTTACAGTGTGTCTGTTAGCATTTCCCCTCCGTTCTTCTCACAATTACAGTGTGGGCTTAACTTATATTAAAATGATTTAAAACAGAAAATAGAAAGTGGTTCATGAAATAGTCTTCAGTTCCAGTTTTGTTCACAATTAAAAGGTTACGTGTATGAAACGGCACCTAATAAAACAGCACCTTTGAAACTGACACACTGAAACTATTTTCAACAATACTCCATCCAGACTGTAGAAGTTCATATGCTTTTGGACTGCAAAGATAAAAGCTTAATCTAGTATAACAATAGGAACCAGGTCATGGTTTCTTAGTGAACTGATAGCTAGCACCCCCTAAAACATTGGACAAGTCCTTCTGCACAACAAGTTAAGCCACCTACATGTAATGCAAAAACAAACAAACAAAAAACTGCAGGCCCACATTTCAAAATAAGCAGGATGCACACACACATTTTAGAGGCAAAGCTGCTTTAAATGCAGAAACAATGTCACTGGTTAAAAAGTTTCCCTGGAAAAGGAAAGTTGGTCAAACAAGAATAAAAACAAGCTAACAGCTACATTAGCAAGTTTTACAAAATAGCTGACAGGGCTGTGATGCTAATATGCTAACACCTGCTACTGAGGATATAGTAACATTAAAGGGTTAAATATGAAGTAAAGCTATTATTTTCCACCAGAAACTAATAAGTTTTAAGTTTTCTATGCACTAACGTGTGCTTACAGTGCCATTACGCTAACAAGCAGCAGATGTGATTTCCACCTAACTTAGGGTGCTAGCATGCTAACAGTACAGTACAGCTGAGTCAGACTTCACCAAATTTCAAGAGATAATTTTGGTTAAAACAAAAACAGCCATTATATTTAACCAGTGACATATTTATGCTCTGCTCCTGCTAAAGTTTACTGAACTCCAAAGTGTTGCTTTACAATACCACTTACGGAAACAAATAGGATACCAAAAGTCTATGTACACTATCTATATACATTCACCTTCATTCAAAAAGTGGACTTTAACAGGGGACTTGCATACCTAATGAACAGGGGTGTAAGTCCCCTGTAGCCGTAACTACAACAGCTTAAATATATTAATTTAAAAATCAGTGAGTACCATTTTTAGAGATTTTCTTAGATATTCTTGAATTACTTTCATACAAATAATCTCTAAAACATCTTCAACACTATAAATAACTGTAAATTTTAATAGATTTCTTATCTTCAGTCAGGTTTTACAACAGAACCATACAAGATAAAATCCAGAAGTTTCATTTAATTTATCTATACAGTGTCAAACTGTGGCATTTGTTTCAGCTTTTATACACTCACATACAGACACAAACAGTAGTCCATCATAATTTCACTGCCTCAGAGACTTTAGAGGATCACAGCTGGACGCTTTCAGAGAAAACAGCATCACATTCTTACAGCAAACAACCATATTGATCATCTGTACGTAGAAGATGGCCATATTGACTTGCTGTTAAAAGTACAGCCAATGTTGAAGTACCTAAAAAAGCAATACCACTGATTGATTTTGTGAATTGTCATTAGTTTGATTCGCTCCTTATGGCTGGTGTGCTTCAGTTTCGGGGGTTTCTGATGCCAAAAAAGACCTAGAACGTTAAGCTGAGGCTTACAAACAGCAGTGGGTTTTTATTCACAGTGGTTATGTTCACTTCCCAGACACAGTCTAAGATAGTTTTTACTGCAAATGCTTGAAAATCCATTTAGCATCTTGCACCAAATTCCAGTGTTTCTTTACCATTTTTTTTTCTCTATTCTTCTTAAATAAGTGCCACTGACATATGCGGATGAAAGTCGATGTTTTATGTTGAAAGTAACTGTTTTATTTGATTCACCTACAGCTCAGTAGCTTAAAAACAGGTTTTTCCAAGGCAGCATATAACCTGATAGTCAAAAAAAAAAAGTTAATCTCAAGTTTTCAGACATACATTTGTTTATCAGATGCATGTGGAATATACATGTTTATGCTTAATTTAACTTTAATAAGTAAATATGATTCATCACGTTGCTTTCAGAGCAGCATTTACTTGATTGTTTTACTACCCAGTGCATTTTTAGAGTAAATGTACTGATAAATAGGACGTAACATATAGAAATCATCTATCAATGATTTAGGTTGAGCTAAAGTTAACAACTGAAATGTGTCCCTAAAAGAATCCATGACTATCATACAACTGTGCTGTTGCTGTTAGGATGGTTCAGATGGCAGTCTCCCTGTGATTTTGTGATTCATTACTATTTTTTTTTTTTTTACTCTTTTCCTTTTTGCATAAACATGAAAGATCTAAGCCAGTCTGACTGCAGATCAGAGGGTTTTGCATGTCTTGGTTGACCTTCTCCTGTAGTGCCTCCAAGTTGGCTGGTGAAAGAAGGGGCAGTGTTTTGTTAACTTCTTCATACTCCTCCTCGAGCCAAGTAGGTGTCAGTGTTTTTGTTTTTTCTGTCTGCGTTCCCATGTGTCCTTGTCTCAACCAAGACCGAGGTCAGCAGAAATTCTATAAAAAAGCATATAATCAGAATAACATTAATCATCAACCAAGCTTCCATCAGGCTTATAATATAATAGAAAAGGTACAGTAAAGCAAGCAACATTAGATTTTACATTAGAAAACTAATTTTATGTGAATACTATAAAATGAAAAATCATATTGTTCCTTATAATTAGTGCCAGTATTTTTAGCAATGTTTCCTTTAATTTTTTACAAGATATTCAGCAGCAACAAGCTGGACTGAAATTCAGCTGCAAGTCTTGTAGACATAAATGGAGGCACCTGAAGCAATTGCTACAGCTACATCTATTCTAGCATGCTCAGAAGCTGGTCATTACATTTAAAACCCACCTTTAGCTTCCAGTTTAGGATGTTGTGTCATCATTCTTTGTATCAGAGCACTTTAGTAAGAATGATTCTTATATAATTTTGACTTCACCAATCTAAACAGACCACAGCGCTGATGCTAAGTAGCACTTACTACAGTTATAAACTGGGAAGTGGAGCTAGGTATTCTGGTTACTGACAGACAGAGGAGTAATAGCAAGTACGAGATGATCAAGTTGCAATACATGGACTAAAAATGTATCAGGGCCAAAAACTGAGCCCTGAGGTACACCAAGTTTACATACGCTAATAAATAGCTGCTTTGTGCTGGGCACATTACAGAGTAGTTTAATTGTAGGCTTTTCCACCACATCAACCAGTGGTTGATCTGTGCCTAAAACTGCTTGTGCCATATTCTTTTAAAAGCTACTCAGTTTTTTATTTATTTATTTATTTAATTTTTTTTTTTTTTTTTAAGAAAACTGTTAAGACACCCGGTAAGATACAGAAGAATAAGTGTAGTACTCACAGAGTTCACATCGCCATCTTGTGTCAACATGTCAATTCCTGCAAGCTGCTCCAGGATCAGGCTGCCGTCACTCACCTGGACCAGTAAGATCACAAGCAACAACATTACAACAGCTGGTTGCCAGTTAGGGGACAGATCAACATGGAAATCAAACGGTTTTTGTTACCTGCTCATTCATGGAGCTCATCTGCCCCGACATGGCGTTCATGTTGCCGCTACTGCCGCCCATGCCGACACCCAAGCTCATGTTGTTGCTGTTGTTGTATATTCCTCCATTTGGTTGTGTGGAGTACTGGGACTGGGACTGTTGGGGGTACACACTGAAAGAAGACCAGCTGATTCAAAGTGTGTAAAATATCAAAGCACGATGCGGTTTATTACATTAACCTCAGTTATACTGCATTCAAGTTCTGGAGAATCTGCTGGTACCTGTTGCTGGTGGAGATATTAGCCGGCTGCGACCATCCGTTAAGATCGGCATTAGCCTGGTAGCTGGGGGGCCCTCCTTGGTTGGGAGCCTGGGCTTGGGTTTGGCCCTGGCTCTGCTGCATCATAGGGCCTTGAACCTGTCCCATCCTAGGGGACAGAAGTGGGCTCTGTGGGGTTGCAGCTCCACATGGGAAGCAAGACACTGGATCCTGGTGCTGCTGCTGCTGCTGCTGCTGCTGCTGGCTCATTCCTGGAGGACGAAGCAGACAGGATGCACATATAAATACATAAATACACCATCAGTTCGACATTTGTTATTTAGAAACATTTCTTTTAGTCTATATTATTCACAGATCGGTCGTTGCTATTTGGAAAGCTAACCAAAGTGAACAGAGAACTCAAGACAAGTACCAGTACCGCAGATTTTTCTCCACAACATGACACAGTATGCAGTTTACTGATTGGTTTGAAGAGTTAAAATCAGAAACAGAAGAAATATTCAGGCTTGTGAATTGGAGTGAAAAAGCAGAGAATCCTCTAGAACATGACGGATATGGACACAAAAACAAAGCCATCACAGGAAATCATTTAATCATGCATCACTTTGACTTTAAACAAAAAAGATCCCACACAAAGAGGATATGTGGTCACCGCCACCACATCTTCCATGACGCACACACATACCACTGAGCTCTAATCATATACCTGAACTGCTGAACTGGAAGGCACTGTGCTGTGATGGCGGACTCATTACACCGCTGTACTGCCCGCCTACATTTCCCATCATGCCCTGGCTTGTTAGAAGATGACTCGGGGAGAGAGGGGAGGAGAAGGGACTGGAGGAGCCAGGATGAAGAGGAGGTGGAGGAGGAGAGGGCAGGCCTGTACCGTAGCTGGAAGCCGGGTAGGGGAACTGCTGCAGGCTGCCCTGCGGGAGGCGTGGGTTGGTGCTGCCCATGGGCATCGGCGAAGGAGCAGCACCCCCGCTGGGCATGTTAGGAGGCAGATTGATACCCTGAGTCCGCATCATCATGGCACGCTGCTGATGCATGTGTTGCTGATGCTGATGCTGCTGCTGCCGCTGACGCAGGTGATTGCTGAGGTACTCGCGCTGACGCTGGGCCAGCATCTGGGCGTTGAGAGTTCCCTGCAGAGAGAAGCAAACACACACCAAGACGTGTCAGGGTTTTAAAGTAATGCTGGCATGATTTTAGGTGTAATGGAGCAAGTCAGAAGACAGAGCAGTGTGATTGTGTTTAGGAATGTAAGACACTAACCTGGGTTGGTACATTAGACCGTAGAGGTAGATTCATATTGGAAACTCCGCCCATCTGGTTCACCATTGGCTGACGGTTCTAAACAAGAAACATTAAATAATCAAGTGTAAATTAGTGTATTTGAGTTCAATTTTCTGCTAATATAAGCTGAAAGATGGAGATTTTACATGTATGCATCTATGCCGTGTATTTCAGTACAATTTGTCTGAGAAAATAAATCATCTGGTCCTGTGATGGACTGGCGACCCGTCCAGGGTGTACCCTGCCTCTCGCCCATTGATTACTGGGATAGACTCCAGCTTCTCCACAACCTTTAATTGTCTAAGTGGTTCAGAAAATGAATGAATGCATGAAATCATCTGACACTTCTCCGCTTTCGGCCACACTGTTGTTCAGCAGAAGCATTCGGCCGTGTCTGAGAGAGATCGTTCTAGCGCATGGCCTGTGGAGAGGCAGTACGTACTAGGCCCGTTTAATACAAGACACAGACAGGAAATCACCTTTCCTATCACCCTACAGACACAGGAAATCTAATATTAGTATCACATGAGATGTGCTCAGACTCGTTAGATGAAACTCAAGCCTGTCAGTGTCACAAGAAAACCAGTCCAGTCAACAGAGCGCTACAAGCTTCTTCTAAACCAGTGGTTCCCAAACTGGGGGTCAGAACATGCTATATAGCTATATAGTATAAAAGCTATAGTCAACATTTATCAAATCAATTTTTCAGACCCAATAAAGCCGAGCGTGACATACTTGATACAGTTTCTGAGACATTTGGCATCATTCTATGGTAAAAACATCCTGTTGAATACAATCTGATAGTCGTCTTCTGCCCTCTAACAGATACCAGAAAGCAGAAGATTAGAGTGTGATAAGTCTGACAAGTCACATGGTGATAAAAGTTAAAACCCTAAAAAAAATATTTTCTTACATTTTCTTAAAAGGGAGAAATAAACATCAAATTTACCTTCTGATGCATGAATTATTAAAAGAATCAATGCCACATTTTTTCACACATTACTTTTACAGACATGTACAGAGAAGCTTTTCTTTTATTTAGTTTATTTATTTGATCTATTCTATAGAAAGGTTTATAAAATTATATTTTGTCACATTTATATCATAGAAATACTAATATGTATATAATAGAAATTTAAAAACTGATTCGTTTATCACTGAGGTAAAGTTGGTAATTACATGTACGTGTATATATGAAATTTTCTACTATATTGTTTATTGTTCAGTGAGTGGGAGTGTGTTGGGTGACTTTCCTAATGTCCACTGAAGAGGCAATATTACAACTATAGCATCCTCACTTATGAATATGCTAGAAAACAGCCAGTAAATAGGTGTCTACTGTAGTGGACACGATGCATCTAGAGTTTAAAAAAAAAAAAAAAAAAAAAATCGGACTTTGGACTTGGGTCGGGTTTTAAAGGGATGAACCATTAATGCAGAGATAAATGTGTGAAATTAGCACCTTATTTTTGTAGTTAGAAAACAAAGTTAGTTAACATGCCATAATATAGATCTGAATTGGGCATTTTCTCAGTGGAACAAGCTGATTTTATGCATGTCGGTGCTTCGTCACAGTGTTGAACAGACTCCGTTAAAAACCACTTCACCCTCCTTATTTATGAGGATAAAGTTATCCAGCCTTACATTTAGAAAACAGCTGCAGGTCAACCCATATCACACAGTTAATCACTCATTTGTTGCGTTGGTGTGGGGGGGTCATAAACATCAACGTCTGTATCTTCGTCATCAATGCTCAAAAAGTTTGAGAACCTCTGTCCTAAACCACCTGTACTTTATTAGGCCATGTATCAGGTATTAGTATAGTAATATGTGTGTATACTCATGTACTCCTACCTGGTATACATAAAACTGTTCCAGTACTATAGAACCTAAACCAATGTGAACAAATAAGAAGGGCTGTCAAAACTAACAAGTTAGTGTCAACAGATTAATTAACATGGTAATGTTATTAATTCATCACCACCAGAGTTACTATCTGGGTGAGAGACAGTCATTTTAGACATGTGGGTGCTTTGTCACACTAAAAAACAAAAAAACAAAACACTATTTATGAAGCTTCTGGCAGTTTTCCAGCCTTCCACTTAGAGGATGGCCACAGGATGACCCAGCTGATTTATCCCACATTTAACCATTAAAGTGTCACGTTTTACATTCTGGTCCACACTTACCAGTGAACTGTGATGGGATTTATTAGTATGCATATCAGTACTCGGTATCTGCAAGTACTATAATCTAAGTATTTGTACTTGGTTTGGATAAAAATGTGACATATGTGGATATTTTATTAGAAAGCATTATATTCATGTGGCAGGGTTTGATTATTTACAATGGTTGTTCACAGCATTTCTTTGAGCCTCAGTTTATTTCCCTTATGTAGGCAAAATACATCTAAAGTGATGCTGTGCAAATCCCCACAAAAAGAAATGTGAATCAGACATGTTTCCATTGGCCGGTGTGAAGTAAACAGGCTGGTTAGTGTCCTCAGAGAGCAGTGGAGCAGGTTGTAATGCAAGTCCAGAAGTTGTTCTATCCTAACCTCTCGGAGTACGAGGAAAAAATCAGAAACTATGTTGGAAAATAGAGTACTATTCTTTGGGAACTACTTTAATCTCTGAGAATATCTGGGGTATTGTATCATATGTGGGAAGACAATGTGAGTTCTCAGACTGCAGAACAGCCAGCGAGTCATGTCAGATCCAACACGACTCAAAGTTGTTTCCGTTTCTTCTAATGTGTAGCAAATCGTTTGCAGTTTGCTGATTGGTGGAAGGTTTTTCTGATTTGTACCATTTCCATTTAGATTCAGTAGGTTTTGTGACTGCAAATAACAAAAGGAAAATAAAAACATGGCCATTAATTATCCATACATCCATCCATTTTCTCAACTGCTTGCTCCAATTCAGGGCCGCGGGAAAGCTGGAGCCTATCCCAGAAACCACTGGGCAGGAGACACGATAGGAAAAGTCGGCCATTAGTTAAAAAATAATTTCAAACTTATTTAAAACCGTGATCTATGCCATTATACCTCATATTTTACTATTAACGGCACAGAGTCAAGCAGTAATGTGGTCTGAAGTTGTGTTTCTACTCACGTATTTACAGGAGTAAGTTAAAAACTGGCCATATGATGCTTACAGCTACAGTTTAATTTTCTTTTAGCTTGTTTTTCATTTCCTTTTCAAAATAAATGAGTTACAGCTCAATGAGGATAAGCTATCTGTGGAATCTGTCAAACATTACTCAAATGAGACTCCAGCCATGGTTATGCAGCTGACTCCTGTGAGGTTAGTATCACGTCTGCTCACTGTGCTTTTTGCTGCTGTTTTAGTGGAAAAGAAACAACTATCCACCAGGTGGCGGCCTGTACTAATACACAGGATATGCACTGAGGAGATGCTGTACTCACAAACACAATGTATTAATATGAATGTAGAACAACATAAAGTTGCAGGGAATTTAAAATAAAACAAGACTACACTTTATTTTTAAAGGGAAAGCTTGATGTTGTGTTAATTACTCACCTGAGGTATGATGATGTAATTATTCAGTCACTGTAGTGAGTGCGTGACTTTGAGTGGGCGAGTGTCTCAGCAGCAGGGAACTGCTGATTAAGCTAGAAAGCTGAAACCTGTTTGTTCTTTTCTGGGTGCTGCTGTTTAAACTCGACGAACCCTGCTAACCTCCCTGTCTGCTCGGATGCTTCTCTTCTAATAAGAAAAATGTTTTCTTTTACACAGAGTAGGCTGATACTCAGACAATAAATCATTTTAACAAAAGTTATTCTTCTTTTTTTTTGTTTGTTTGTTTTGGTACTGGGTTGAAAAATTAATTAGAAAGAAAAATATGACAGATTGGCAGTTTTTTTTTTTTTTTTTAAATAAAATAAAAATAGAATGAAACAAAATAAAATAAAATAAAAATAAAAACAAAATAAAAATAATAAATTAAAATAAAATAGAATGAAACAAAATAAAAGAAATTAAAAAAGAAATTAAAATAAAATAATATAAAACAGAATGAAACAAAATAAATAAAAATAAAAATAAAAATAAAAATAAAACAAAATAAGGAAATCCCTGCTTGAGGAACAGCTATTTATCTGGCTGAAAGCACTTTCATGACCACCAGATCCAACTAGTTAATGATACACACAGAAAAAAAACACATGCTCAGTGTTTTTAAGGGCATATTGGTGATCATAAGTGGTAAAAACTAGTAACATTTTGAATCATCAACACAATTGTAACAACCAGTCATTTTTCTCTGACTTAAAATGATGCTATTTATTCTAGGCAGAGAGACCAGAGTGAAAAAAAACCTTCCAGTTTAATGTGACCTTGCTTCCATCCAGCAAATAGTTCTTCTTTTTGCATCCATTTTTGCCATTAATCACGGCAGCCACAAGCAACATGACAGCTGAACGACCCAGCAGAGCTTTGTCGCCGGGTACGCCGCATCGTCTACACTGTGATAAAATAAGCTGCGCCTTTCTGCTTGGTGGCGTTACTGGGCACAGCTCTCCTCCCAGCAGGGAAACCGATGGAAAAGCATGAAGCCACCTACCAGCTGGGCCTGGAGCCTGTGCTGCAGCTGGAGCCTCAGGTTGTTTGGCTGCTGGGGGACCACTGGATTGGGTCCCCCGGGTCTCATGTTTGCAGGTCGAGGCCCTGCCCCACCAGGCATCCTCATCATTGGGGGGTAGCCGGCAGGTGCCATCCTCTGAGGTCCCATGTGGCTGCCACCCATGGGTGGGCCGTGGTACCCACCATCAGGAGGCATGCCGCCATAACCCGGCTGACTGCTGTAGTGTTGGCTGTAGAGGGGAGGCTTCAAGCTGACAGAGGGGTCAGAGGAAGCCAAGTACTGGTCCTGGTCTGACAGAGGACCCTGTAGGAGGAGACAGAGGGAATCACTGGATCTAAAGATACTCTGCAACAAATGCTGTATCCCTCAGCGATGCGTTGCTTAGTAACAAGGAGCTCACCTGTCCCGCCAGAGTGGGGATTCCCAGCATCTTGTCGATTTCCTCCAGACCTTCGTAGTCCTTCAGCACGGAGCAGAGCTGGTTCAGCAGGGCTCCTTCATCAGGCTGGCCCTCCGGCCCCGCCCCACAGCACCTGACCCCTTCCTCCTGGGGAATGCCGTACGGTGGCCTGCAAGGTAAACTGCGATGACGATTCCTGCTCAGGTAAACTCCTCTCTCCTGCTTTAGTCTGAGACGGACGCGTACCTGTTTTGGTTCCCATAAGGATCCACCAGCATTCGGTCTGGCCACGGCGCAGTCTGATTGGGCGGGGCCTGCGGCTGATGGTATGGCGGCGCTGCCATCTCCATGTCTGTGGGGAAGGAAAGCAGAAGAGTGAAACTGCGAGCAGGAGCTGATGTCTGAGCAGGAGCTTCTGTTTTCATTTCTTCTTACCGCTGCCCATCATTTGCATGTTGACCATGGCTCTGGATCCAGGTGGTCCTCCACCTCTAGCAGTGAGCGCAGGATTCATGTTAGGGACCATGCGAGCAACCCCTTGCCCCATCATCGGCCCTGCAGGGCTCCCTATGGGCCCCTGAGGCCCCCAGCCTTGCTGCATGTTACTCCTGATGCCTTATTTAGAAAGAAAAACAAAGTCAAGTCATGTAAAATCTACAGTTATTAGTTAGTGTCTGCATTTAATATTTATTTACTGTGTAATAAAACTCTTCTAATAAACAAACACAAAGTGAAAGTTAGAACTGTCATGTTGGGATGTTTGTCTCTTTAGTTCCTGTTTTCCTGTTTTATTTTGTAGTTTTGTTCCCGTGCATATTATCTCCCACTTTGCTTCCCATTAATTAGCTCACCTGCTTGTGATTTTCTGATCCACTTCACCTGTTCCTTGTTGTGTATTTACAGCCCTTGGTTTGTTATCTCAGAGCTGGTTCATTGTGTTAGTTTGTCCATAGCTGCCTGTGTTTTCTCCGTCCCGTTTGGTTTAAAGATGAAACCTTTTCCCTGCCTGCTTCCCGTCCTTCTGTCCTCCACAAACCGTGACAAAAATGATTTTTTCTTGCTCCTTTGTTCAGACCACCGGGATTTAAAGGAGATGTCTGTGAAATATCATTAGGTTTTCTTTTCTTCAAGTATTTCTACAATTTCTTCTATTTGTTCTGCCTTTTTTGTAACAGCTTCATTTCATGTTAAATTAAAATAATTTAATATTAAACTGAAACTAAACTTCAGATGGAACGACCATTAAACATGTTAACTCTCGAATATTCGATGTGTTCTTGACTTTTGAATCTCGTGTGGAATTTCAGTGAAAAATTGTGCCTTAAACCACGAATCAAACCACAAATTTCTATTTCATAGCAAAGAAGAGACATTTTCCACCTACTTTGGACTACAGACGTTTTTAACACGTGCATGCCCAAGTTTTTCACATGTCGCCTCTCTTTGTTTTATAACAAAAGTGAACTTCAGACTCAACATTGTGAACATTATTTTCATGTTGGATGGCCTGATCTGGCAACCCACCGGCGATTTACAAACGTATTATTGATCTGGTCTTTACTCTTTGTGTGGTCAGGACTTTGCATGTTCTGAGCGTGGGAAAACTGCATTTCAGAAAGGTGCTCCTTCAGACCAGAAAAGCCTGAAAAACCTTTTATTTTAAATCCAGACTGAAAGATCTGGAGATGTAATTGCTGTCCTTTATGCAGCTTGATTTTACCTTGTTTTATTTAGTCTGGTTTTGCTTGTGCTGCTGCTTTTCTTGTCCAGTTCTAACTCGTAAAAGAGGTTTGTAATCTCAATATAAATCTCCTGACTGAAGATTGGTATAAATAAAAGGCTCTTCTTGTTCCGCCTCACCTGCATTGACCATGCTGTTGTGGGATCCGGTCATGCTTTGCTGTTGCTGTAGTAAGGAGTAGGGGCCGCTGTTTCTGTGCTGAGGAGGGAACGACCTGGTGGGACTGGGACCCATGCTGGCGTCCAGAGACATGCTCCTGACTGGAGGAGCGCCTTGACCTGGCTGGCCCGGCCTGTTGCCGTTAAAACCTGCTGGGATGTAAAGTGTTTCATCGTTAGTTATAGCAGAGTATATCTGAATGTGAGGAATGTGAGGAAAGTTCCCACGTTTCTTCTGAGAAATGATAAAAAAAAAACTGGATCCGTTTGAATTGTTTTTACAGGTAAATGATGAAAACCGTGTTGCAGACGTACTTGCATGGCCGATGGGGGGGAAGGATCTGTGCTGGCTGGGCGAGCTGCTGCTGCTGCTGCTGTCTGTCATCTGCAGGATGTCATTGATGATGGCCTGTTTGTCCACAGAGGAGCCAGGTGGCACAGAGGAGGAAGAAGATGAAGAGGACGGTGGTTGATTGGGGAACAGCTGCTGCTGCTGCTGGCCGCCACTTTGCAGGTCCTCCAGCAGGTCCTCCAGCTCACTGGTCTGACATGAGATCAGCCAGAAGGTTAAAAATGGATTCAAAGGGACAAAAGGACACAGAAAGAACTAAATGTTCTTGAGTTTAAAGATATTTTCATGGCAGGAATCAGGTTTTAAAACTAAAAAAAAAAAAAAAAGTTTAGTCCAAGAGGAAATATGACTACTTTTAGTTCTGGTACAAACATTAAAAAAATCATTTCAAGGGCAGTTACTTTAAGACGTTGCAAATAAATCTGCAAGAAGGAAACATTTCCAGCTATTAAATACTTTATTGTTTCTAATTTACTTTTTTTTTTTTTTTTTTTTAGAGAGGTTTAATGATGCAAACAGGCAACCACGAGGGAAGAACCAAAAGAAAATCTACAAAAATGTGGAAAGAATAAAAAATGCAAAAGCTGTTTTTTCAAGTTTGACGACACTTTTGACAGAAATGGAAAGCCCCTCAGTAATACAGTGCAACTTCACCCACCACACACACACACACACACACACACACACACACACACACACACACACACACACACACACTGAGAGAGATGGTTTCCTAAGGCAGTTTGGCTGATGAATAGAGGAAGAGCTAAAAATAAACTGCTGGCACTAATGAGGTCATGTGTGATATACAGTAGGACACATAGTCATTGGTCTGTGTAGCAAAAGTCTATACACACACACACACACACACACACACACACAAGGTGAAATGAGAATGAGCAAAGACCAAACAACATGTTAAATGAATGTTATCATCATTGAACTTCTACTCCTGCAGCAGACTCTTGCTTGTAGCTGCAGTGTGTAACAGGCAGGCTTTGTGTCAGGTGTGACATCAGACACGCAACAGGTAGCAGGTTAAACATGCAGAGGGTAACAGCTGACTGCTGCTAAATAACAATAAAAACCTGACTTCTCACCAGGATTTTATGTTCTAGGAACACGTTCAACATTAAGGAAATCATTTTAGTTTTCATGGAGATGCTGCACGGCGAGACGCTCGCAACCGTAAAAGCCCTGAAATAAAACGTGCACGCAGTAAACATTTAAACTGCAGTCTTTAAAATGATCTGCTAACTGTTTACAGGTTGTTTTACAGCAGTCATAAACTGGAGATAAAGGTTTTTGTGACTTTGTCTTGTATGAAACTTGGGAAATTTAATGACAGTAAAGCGAAATCAGAAACAGAAGAACTTCAGTGTTTGTGATGTGGTTGAAGAGCTCGCTTGTATCAGTTTTTTGGACAATTTGACAATTTTTCACAAAGTCTGAAAGTAATAAGAACCTCGTGCCAGACCTTGTTAATATGCTAAACATAATTAAGTAGTTATAACTCAGACTTGTTACAGATGCAACGTGTGTGTGTGTTTAGTCTTTTTCCAAAGTTTACATAAAAAAAAGTTTACAGTTTCAGAAACTGAAAACATTCATGTCACCTTAGTCATCTCAACTTAAACATCTTCCAAGTACTAAAACCTTTGTATAGGTAAAAAAAAGGTTTATTATAACTTTATAGATGATTTTGTTAATCTTTTTTTATATGCATCTATTCATTTTTACTCAATTAAAACACCAGATTCTGTTTATTATCCAAAACAGCAGTATCATTTATAGCTTGAGCAGCTGATTTTTTTTTTAGGAGAGATTCTGATTTTAGAGTTTGTCAAACATTTTAAGCAGCTTTACTGTGTTTTTTTTTTTTTTACTGATTTCTGGATGAGAAACTTTATAAAGAGACTACAGACATGTAGACCAAATTCATAAATGTCCCCGAAAGAAAAATGATAAAAAAAAAAACTAATTTTCAACCCACTAATGAGATGAATTATTTAGGAAAAGGAAATTAAATCTGACCCACAGTCTGTCCTCAAGTGGATGAAATATGATGAATAATTCCTCCATGACTCTGATATTTGGGATTTCATATTCATATAAATGTGTTTCCACCAGCTGTAAGAGACGCTCATTTGTCTCAGAAAGTGGATCTAACTTCCTTATTTTAATCCTGAGTGTCAACCCACATGTCAAAAACCTGACAATGCTGAGCAAGATGCACTTTTTCTTTTACATTCTAAATTATAATAAAGTCATGGCCGCTTGTTTTATTGTAACGTGACCTCTCCTCCCATACAAGCATCCATGGGATCAGTGTTCCCCAGTCCAGGTCCTCAGGTGCCCCTGCCTTGCACGTTTTAGACACGTTCCTCCTCCAAAACACCGAGCCAGATTACTAAACTCCCTCATCAAGTTCTTTGAAGCCTGTTAACGAGTCCTTTATTTTATTCAGATGTGTTAAAGTTACCTATAAATCATGCAGGGCAGTGGGTTGTGAGGACCAGGGCTGGGAAACTTTGCATCAGACGATGGAGGTCCAGAAAAGTATGATATTTATATTCATTGAGGCAAAGCAGAAAGAATCCTGTGCATTTTAGTTTTTCTCATTTCCACATTATTCACACGAGATAAAAAAAAAAAAAATCACATCAGTGTGATCTATCGGTAACGGCATCAAAATGGTTTAAATATCCGTTAATGGGTTTTTTCTCGGAAAGCCACATGCACGATTCAGAACAATTTACATGTAATGAGCGACGCAGCACCTGTCCACCAGCTAGAGGAAGATCTTTCAGACAAATACCTTTTTCTCCTCTGACAGGTGGAGCTTCTCTCATCCTTTGATTGATAGGACACATTTGCCTGGCCTCCCTCCTAAGAATGACCCTTTGACTTTGTTGGAAATATTACAGATTAATCTGTCTCAAAGAGACACGTTCCTTGTTTGAGTATTCAACCCAGCTTTCCTGTTTTAATTATATTTTACTTTTCTGGTTCTGAACAACAGAAACTGTCCCAGTTCTCTGCCAAAATCTTTTTGTCTTGTTTGATACTTAATTATTCCTGGAATAAGAGTATAAATATTCTGAAATGCATCCACGCTCATCTAAATGGTTGGATATAAACTCAGGTTCACGCTCATTTTACACTGTCAGCATAAGATGACCAAATGATATTACTATGTCCAACAGCAAATGCTTTAAAGAGAGGAGTTATTTATTGTGCTGTTAATTATTGGAATAATTGTCCATCAACCATATTCACACTGAATTACAAAGTACTTGTCAAGTATCATCTAAGAATGTACTGTGAGTAGGGAATGGATACATTTATTGTATGAAAGCAATGTAAAACCCATAAAAATAAGAATTTTTGTGAATAATTTCAGATGTTTATAAGGAATAGTTCACTCTTTGTAGATTATTATTGTAATTACTGTTTGTATCTTGTGTATTATTGTTTTGTTTTGTTTTATTGTCTTTTTAAATGGACACCAGGAAGACTAGATCATCCCACTTTGGAGACAGCTAATGGTGATCCTTTTAAACAATAAACAAGATTAAAGTCATTCCCAGACAATGAATATAAATAAAAATGCTCCAACCAGTTTCCACCATTTTGGACGTTACAACAACTACTCTTACTATGTTAGATTGTGGGTCTTCTATCATCTATTCTCCATTTAGCTTTTGTTGTCAGTCCTCTTATTGAGACACTGGCATCTTAAAGCCTCCTGCCAGGCAATTTACCTTAGCATCCTGCTAAATATCTTTCATTTTTATTTACAGTTGTAACTAAATTGTTACTAAACACTGACAACACGAGTTAAATAAATAATTATTCCTTATACCGGTCTGATATCTTACCAGCTGTTTTAAAGTCAAACTGTAGATATAAAAAATGTGCTTTGTAATACTGTAATAAAGAAAAGATTACAGATTTCAACACAGGCAGCTTGTACTTTATGCATTCTATACACTGACCAGCAGGGGGAGCCTTCAGACGATACAAACAAAACCAGTTTTTCATTCAAATCTAAGAGAAAACTAATTAATTTCTCAGATTACTTAAGTGTTTTGCTTATTAAGGTCATTATTCCAACCACTGCTTTTGCATGTGATGTCACAGAACATGAATTTCATTTGGTGAAATGCTCTGAAGTACAGTTCTCAGTGCAGTGCTCCCAAAGTGTAGCTCTCAGACAGATTAATTGCTTGCTAGCAGCATCTGGTTTAAAAAAAAATAAAAAATAAAAAAAAAACGGGGAAAAAAAAAAAAAAAGGATTGCAACACGGATGGTCCAAAGGTCAGGGCAGTATGCTATATCATGTTAGCTGTACTCATCTATTTTATACCAAATACTTTATGGTATTTAAACAACATACATGATGTATATTCTTAGCCTAGAAGGGATGTTGGATGTTTCCACAAAAATTGTAAGATAGCAAGCTAATGTGATAGTGGCATCTTAGTTTAATGTGAATTTAAATGTTTTAGCAGTAATACACCCCAAAACATTTGATTTTAGAAGATATAACAAATATATATATGTAAAATTCAAAATCCTGTAACATTTAAAAGAAAAACAGGACTTAATATTTTCCATAAAGAACTGCTTCGTCATTTACCTGGTCTGTCATGGTGAAACCTGGGTCTTGTTTCTCCGTCTTAACATTGGACAGCTTCAGTCCATTACCAGGCTCCTTGATAGCTTTATCCAGAATGCCGTTATCATCTCTGTCCAGAAGATAGCGAAGCAATGCATTGTCCTTCTTTTTGGGGCTCTCGGGCTCTTGCTTTGGGCAGAGCTCACCCAGAGCAGCCATGCTATCCCCCGAGGCAGACTCTGGACCAATGGGGTCTTTTCCAGTTGCCTCTGCTGTTAGCTTTGCCAGCTCTACAGGTGACGTGCTGTTCTGCAGCAACCTATGAAGAATTTTGTGTTTCTCCTTTAAAGAGGTGGTCTGGTTATGATGTGCCAACCCTCCCACACCACCAGCCCCACCTAGCTGGTCTTTACAGTTCTGATCATCCCCCAAGGCCCCCGATGGTGAGGAGGGATCAGAGGGTTCTGACTTGGTGGTGAGTAGCTGGAGCAGTTTGGTTTGGCTTTTGGTGTTCAGATGGCGGTTTGAGGCATCACAGTGGTCCCCAAGACCTCCGTTCCCTCCCAAGCTTTCAGCATTGTCTTTTCCCTCTCCCTGAGTGCCTTCCTGGTCGTGGGATGACAACAGTGCTTCCTGCTCCTCAAAAGTTCCAAATAAGTCAGCCTCTAAGCTGGCGTTGCTTTTGGGAAGTTGGCTTCCAGTGTTGGTGCTATGAAGGGGGCTCTGTAGCGCTGCTGGTTTTCGGTCAGGGGACTCTGGATGCTGTCCCTCATTAAGTCCCTGGGAAATCCTAGGGCCCTGGGTGAGAGCTTGCAGTGCGCTATGGGAGTTAAACCCTTGGCTGTTTCCTGTGCTGCTACACACAGATGATGGTGAGTGGAGGCTGGGTGCAGGAGAGAAAGAGCCAGAGGTTTGTAGGGGAAGGTAAGGGCTGCCACAGCTGGGGCTCTGGCGATGACATGGAGACAACATGGCACTCTGGGCCCCTGAGGTCACGCTCGGGCTTCCCTGGGCGGAAGGACTGCCTGGCTTGAGTGCATGGCAGTTTCCCTGAGGCGTGGCTGCGCGTCCTAAAACAGCCCCAAAACCACGCCCAGCGGTGCTGGTGGCTGCTGTGGAGTGGTTGATGTTGCTGGTGACACTGGCATCAGGTGAAGGGGAAGGACCGCCAATGCTGGTTGGTGTCATTGGCTTGCCAATGCTCTGGCTGCCGGGCATGTCTGCAGGCATGCCACTGATATTTTCTCTGGGGAAAAAAAGAAAAAAAGCAACAGACATAGGCAGGTTATTTCTGTCTGTGTGGACAAGAGTATGGGTTTCAGTGTGGTCTCCATAAAACATGATAAGCAGAAAAAAAGAAAAAAGAAAAAAACCAGGACTCTGGTCTTTACTTCTGGATAGTAATCAAGTCTGAACTCTTCTAATAATTTTTTTCCCAACTTGGACTATACATTTAAGAAAATTAATTAAGAAAGACCCAACCAGGCCTCAGTCTTTTAGTAGTTTAGTAGATCACCTTGTGCTTTCTATCTGAGTTTTAATGGAGTCTTCATTTTGAAGATTTCTCCAAAATCATGGTCCTCTGGCAGTGTTTTGTCAGGAACAAGGTCTTGAAGCAAAGACCTCTTTCCTAACAAAACCTCATTCGAGTTTCTCAGGATCTTGTCCACGAATGAGGGAAGAATGAAGTGGGAGATTAACAGCATATAGGTGCACCATCTGCAGTGATGTGGGCTCATCATTTGCCTATTGTGGTCAACACAGATAAACCGGTTGATCTACTCTCCTACTCTCACTTGTGGTCACAGGCTGTCGGTAATGACCATCAGAACAAGATTATGGAAACAAATTGTCGAAACGAGTTTCCCGCACAGACGAGCTGGCCCCTGAAACTCAGGGTCTCGATATAGAGCCTGATGAGGTTGCTCAGACATCTTGTTTGGATGCCTCCTGGAAGTCATCTTGGTGAGGTAATCTGTGCATGTCCCACTAGGAGGACACTCTGGGAAAGACCCAGGACACTAAAGAGACTAAAGTCTCTCGGCTGACCTGGGAACCCCCGTGGATCCCCAAGATGAGCTGGAAAAAACTGTGCCAATGAAACAACTTCAGTTAGGCAGCAGAAAATTAATGGAAGGATCAAGGATCGTCATCAAAAGGTCACTTCTGGTCATCAAACAAAAGTGTGAAAGAAGGGTTAATCTTCTTACTGGAAGACCAGCAGCAAGATGCATCTCAACCAAGACCAGCAAGCCCCAGCTTTTCCATATTTTGGGCTATACATTGAACCTCTACATCACCCCCCAGTATGCCTGCTGGAGCTACTTTTAGCATTTATATTTCAATGACACTTAAAAATATTGTCAACTTTTAAGAGAGTTGAAGCTAAAGTCCAGATTTAATGGTAGCACAACCTTCTAACCTCACAGAACTGGGGATCATTGCAGAAGAAGAGTACTCCAAAATCTTAGTGGAGACATGCAAAGACCTGCTAGTAAACATAAGAATGCTTTGTATGCTAATGGAAATAAAGGGTTTGCCATTATAGTTTTATTACAATGGATTATTGAAGATAGGTGTAGGTTTTAAAAAAGTTGGATGAAACTTATCCTTTAATGTTGATTCTTTTGTGACACAAAAATTAACTAAAATAAAAACCTATTAGTCAAATAAAAGTTCACTGCAGGTGAAGTGCTTGATATGAGTATCAATGGTTTTGCTGTTGTATATAAATTATATTCACAGATGAATCAAATTTGTTCTAAATTGTCCACACATATTTTTGACAGTTTAAGCTACTGATGATGGCTCATCATATTGCCTCCATTTGTCATATCATCCATTTGCAAGTCATATTCAAACATGACATGTTCTTTAATTACTGTCAAATTTGACTGCCAGCTTAAACCTTTGAATCACTATTTTCTTTTTATTTATTTTAATTTAATTCAAACATGTAAAGGCACATAATAGTTATACAGTATTAACTGACAAAATAGTTGTGCTTTGATAAAGCAAACAATACTGATATAATTGAGAACTACATATTCTCTTTACACATCTGAAAAAGGAGTGGGAGGAAGTAAAAACTTATATTATCCTACCCCCATCCTCATGACTGATTAATAATACATCGCTTATCTTTCTATCAATAGCATGATATTTCTCATGATATATCATTATCTGTAGCCTTAACAACAATATTCTATAACATTATAACTATAACACATGCATAACTGAAGATAACACCAAAGTACCTTAATAACAAAACTTAACAGTAGCATCCAGTAATAATCAAACACCCTCCTCATTTATTTACCTTGTAAAAATAATTTATTTATATTATTTTTACTGACCTATCTAGACATACCCTGAGCGTCCCCTTCAAGCTAGTCCACAATTTAACTCCGCAAATTAAAATACAAAAAACTCTCCTTGTTGTACATACCATTAGTACTTTATAATTAAATTTTCCTCATAAATTATATCCCCCTTCCCTCCCGATGAACAAATTTTAAAATATGTTCTGATTGATTATTTTTTGTTGTGCTGTCAGAAATTCCATAAAATCAACAAATTTCATGAGTCGTGACTGTAAAAATAATGTGTTTGTATGGTCTCGATATCCTGCCCCATTAATGATCCTTGTTGCCTTCTTTTACTAAATAACTAGTGGATATATTGTAGTTATGTAGTTATTACCCTGGACTTCTGCATAGTAAATGAGATATGGAAGAACTAATGAACAATACAATATGTGGAGTGAATTATGATCTAGTAACTGTTTATTTAATACTGCGATACATCTTGAAATCTTAGTTTGTATATATTTAATTTGTGGTTTCCATCTAATTTTTCCACTAACGTCACCCCTAAGAATTTTATTTCAGTTGCTCTTTCAATCGTAACCCCATCCAACTGTATATGTAAGATTTTAAGACAGTTTATTTCTGTCCAGCCATGTTTTTAATTTATTCAGTTCAGTGTTAATAACTTGAGTTAGAATTTGTATGCTACTACCAGAACAAAAAAATATTAGTTTCATCAGTAAATAAAACTATCTTCAAAACTTTTGAAACCTTGCAGATGTCATTTATTTAAAGTAAAAGAAGTTTAGGGCCCAACACTGATCCTTGAGGGACGCCACAGGTAATGTCCAAGCATGTCCAACAAACATTTTCCAATTTCACAAAGTTTCCTGTTTGATAAATAACTTTTGATCTATTCTAATGATTTTCCTCTGATACCAAACCTGTCTAGTTTCATGAATATTACATCATAGTTGATTGTGTCAAAGGCTTTTTTTTTTTTTTTAGATCAATGAATATCCCTGCTGTATACTGTTTTTGGTCTATTGAATTTGTGATTTCCTCAACTGAGTCAATAAATGCCATTGATATTGTTCTATTAGATCTAAATCCATGCTGACTTTCCATGAACAATTTATATTTTTCTATAAATATGTCCAGTCGAACACATTTATGTTTGTTTAGATAGAGGAAATCATTATTAGAGTCTCCACAGACAAAAATGTTTTTACAGTTCTTATTTACATACAATTCCTCCATCCAGTTCTTGAACAGTTCAATGTGTGAAGCTGGTGTCCTATAGACACAACTAATGATTACAAGTTTATTCTTTTCTTTGTGTAGTTCAATTGATATGCATTCAAGCATGCTGTCCACAACTACTGCCATAGTGTCCAAAACCCGAAAGTTAATATTTTGATCCACATATATTGCAACTCCACCTCCACCTTTATTTTGTTGATCCATATGTACAAACTGGTAACCCTCCGGCTCAAAATTCAACCCCTTTGCTGCATTTAACCATGTTTCAGTTACTGCAGTGACATTGAATGATTGTGTGAATTGTTTCAGATGTTCCTTAATGCTTATGAAGTTAGCATACAGACTCCTGCTGTTAATGTAGCTTCCCGTCCTTATTGATTTGGTCATACCGATCCTTAGTGAAGTAGCAACAGTTATTATTGATAGAGTTGAAGAGGTCATTTTCCGGGTCCATGTCATGTTCCATATCCAATACCTCGAGAGAGAGACTTTTAAACATCAAAAGCTCTCATTGTACTGAACGCAGCGATATTCCTGCGTATATGTGAATCTCGTGGAAGTAAAAGTTCTCACTGCTCTCCTGAATACTGTGGGTAACAGTTCTGGTATTGTTGTCTTACTGCAGTCCAAATCCTGACTGCACCATCGTATCAGCAGTTGGATGCCGGATGATGGGAAGGTAGGATGTGGACACTGCAGACTGTGCAGGCTTGTATGTTTGTGTCAAGGTAGTGACAGCTGTGAATATGATTAAGCCATGAAAAGTAAAGATGGAAGTAATAAAAGAGCGGTACCTCTGCAGGATGTGCAGGGACATGTAGAGCTGTGGTTCGTTGGTGGCCGCAGATCGGACCAGTTTGCTCTTCGTTTGAGCAGAGATGATGGTACCATCTGCCAGGGAGAAACGGTAAGGAGGGCTGAACGCGTGGCCGTTCCTCAACACTGGAAGGAAGAAATTACACTTATTCAAAAAAGAAACAACTCCCACAGCAACATCACAGCATATGGCTGCGGAGCAACAAGCAAAACAGCACGTTTTCCTTCCAAAAGACTGATTCTCTTTCCAAAGAAGTTAAATGTTATGGTCATGTTTTGAGCCTATATGTTTATCCTATTATTTTATTGATGGCTCTTTACCTTCTTGCTGGTGCTTCTTGGCGAAGGACATCTCCCCATCATTCTGTAGATGAAACCTCTGGATGCAGCGCCGGACCAGGTCTTCCCAGCCTGGCTTCATAGAAGCTCGGAGCAGACTGGTATCCAGTGACGTGATCTTACCTGAACATGTGGAATATGGTATTAATACTGATGCTTTTCTTCCCTTTAAGAGAGATGCTAACAATCTACCAACTCCAGGTTATTTGAACCCTGTTTTTGACCTTTAAAGACACCGAAAGATATGAGAGGTTGTAGGTATTTGGACTCCCAGCATCTGCTGACCAAAGTCAGCACTTAACACATGAAATACTTAACTTTTTGGAACGATCCACTAACAGAAACTCTGTTTTCCTTTGTAAATAGCATGCAAGACCCCATGTCGAGCCAAATTCTCTGACAAGACATCGGGCTCATTAGCTCAAAGGAGATAACTGAGGTTGCAGCATCATAGTTTACTCTTATCCTACAGCCACACATCTCACATCTTTTGCTTTGACAGCTTTGTCTTATTTGAGGTTATGAAGCTAAGGGTACAGAGTAATCACAGCTCAACACAGTAAATGATCTTTTAATGAATAAAAGTTATGAACTGACTTGTGAAAAAGGCATTTTTACACATTTTGAACTGTTTTGCCCAACCCAGCAGTGTCTAGCTCAGATTGTGGGTCACAATCCTGCAGGTTTTCCATTTATCCTCTGCTCCAACTCACCGACTCAAATGAGTCAGTCATTGTGCAGAATTTCATAGGCTGCTGGATCCATTTAGTGGAAACCAGATGTGTTCAAACAGGGATGCATGGAAAACCTGCAGGATAGCGGCCCTGCAGAACCGACTTTGGACACCTCTGGCCTAACAAGTGGAAAAAATAGGCATCACTGGTGTTGACGTTACAATGAAAATCAGGTCCAAAAGAACCAATAATGTAGGATTTTGTACATCCACGTAAAACCTTTACATCCTTTTCTTTATGTTACGAGTTACAGATTATATGGCAGAAAGAAAAATAAAAGAAAGAAAGAAAAAGGAGAAATGGAACAAGGTTAAACACAATGTTGAGGTAAAATCTAACTATCAGAGGCAGCTGCTGGTATTCTCTTACACTACTAGAAAACAATATTGTTGAATTTTTTATGATATAATTTTGAAAAACACAAAAGCTTGGATCTTAGCGCATCCTCATATGTTGTGATAAACCACAAAGTAAGTTATAATTATAGCTGTTCAAAGCAGATTATTATGAGTTATAAAATGGCTTACATTATTTGATCCATCTTCAGTTATGTATTTTAATTTAAGCTAATTGGCTAAAGAAACCAGTACATTGAAAGGTGGTGTCATTTCTGAAATGTTTTGAAATAATTCATTAAAACGGTTTCTGATTGTACTGGGGGATATCTGGGGCCATATTTCCAGATTGCACTACATTTAGTTATAATCATAGTCAGTTTTTCTTCAACCAACTTTCTCATTTAGACTCCGAACAGCAGCTTTGTTCTTATCAGCAAATATTTACTCATTTTACAAGATGTAAACAACAAAAATCTTTCTGTGTGTCACAGCAGAGAGTCTTAGCCCAGGCCTACCTTGAAGGTCCTGTCGCGTGGTGAAGCTCTCATATGCAGGCATCACAGGCCGGTCTTTGACAGGAACTCTTCTCGCCACACATATGAGACACGACTGGAAGTCTGCAAGGTTAAAAAGAAGATTAAAAAATCCAAATAATCAGAAATGTTAGTAATATTTAATGAATATATCCAGCATCTATGGGCGAAGCAGCATACTTGTACAGTTGGAACTGCACGTGATGGGTGCAACAATTGATAATAATAATAAGAATAAGAATAAGAATAATATAATTAATATTCATAATCACATTATTTATTATTATTATTATTATTATTATTATTATTAATAATAATAATAATAATAATAATAATAATAATAATAATAACAACTCACGGGCCACCAGCATTTGTTATTGCAGATGTTTTTGAGTTACTAATAATGACAATATTAACATAGTTTTGATGCATAGTTGCAGCACGTCTCACAGCTACAGAATGAATCTTCTGGTTTGGTTTTTTTTTTTAATGGAACCAGTGATAACTTTGTAGTTTTTATGTCATATTTGTTTTCGGAGTCTGCATTGATGATGAAATAAATCTCATCTCAACTGTTAGTGTTAAATAAGTTGCTGCTGACGGAAACACATCCCCCCCACCTCCCACCCCCTCCCCACAGCTATCTGAATGGGAAGCTGAACCTACAAGCTGCTTTGCTCAATTCAGGTGATGATTTTTTGTTTTGCTTTGTCTGACCTGCGAATCCGAGGATGTTGATGAACATCTGCTTCATACAGCAACACTCATCCTAATTGTCTTTGCTCCCCCCCCCACTTCCCCCACCCTTATCTTTCATTGTGTGTTTACAGGTAAGCGTGCGCTCACTCTCCCCTCTCCTGGGTGCTCTTATTTTAGCTCTGCACTTGTTACACTTTTCATGTTTTTTTTTTTCATTAAAACTACAAAGCAAACCATCTGCCTGCTTTCCTTTACAGCTTCGGACACCTTCAGTGTCAGAAACAAGCCTGAACACAGTATAATCGTGTCAGACTCAAACATTTAAAGCCTTGCATTACTCATTTAAAAACTGAAACCTGGAGACATGGTTTGTTGCAGAAGAGATGCATTTGTGTGCATGAATTTGTGCAATAGAGCGGCAAGCAAGTAAAATCTCCCCTCAACTGGGGCCTCATGCCTCCTGCCCTGGTCTTTTTTCTTTTCCCTCCATCCAGCTGCAACACTAGAGGCAGCTTCACCTTTAACCTCTGCCTATTTCACAATCTAACTGTCAAGCCCGCCCTTTGTTTCACATCAGCACAGCTTCAGCCTGTCCACCAGATATCCCCCTCATGTCAGGGGAGAGGTTGGCACAATATCTGGTTGTCAGACATCTAAAATTAGAGTGGCAGACACATTCTTCTCCCCTGTGTGCATGCGTGTGTGTGATTGGATTAGATGGGAAGCTGACAAAGTGCCACACGCTAATTAGTCTCTCCCAGTGGAAGGAAGGGAAAGTAGAGAGAAGTGGTGATGGAAGGAGGACAGGACACCAGAGACTCGGAGGGCAGGGATGGGAGGAGTGACTGGAAAGTGACAGAAAGTCAAGATGCAGATGGAAAGAAGAGGAAAATAGAAAAAAAAAAAAATCCAGAGAAATGAGAAGGCTGAACCAGGAATGGGACAACCAAGCAGAGAGAGAGAGAGATGTGGAAATGATACGGAGAGATGGAGAAGAGATGGAAACAAGGACAGAAAGCTGGAAGGACAAGAATGGAAAAGGAGAGGATGTAGGGAAGAGAGGACGAAGCGTACCTTCACCCTCCTCCTTGATGGACTTGGGCTCAGAGACGGCAAAACACTGCATGGTCTCATATTTCTGCTGTGCTGCGTCCTGCTGGTCAGTGGTCAGCCGAGCTTCGCCGTCGGTGAGAGGGTTCACCAGCATGCGGCAGTTGAAGGTGTGGCTGTTCCTGTTGGACGAATCGCCGCCCCGATGACTGACTGAAAGAAGAGATGGCAAACCACGGATCATGTTGGGTGATTTTAACATTGACATGAAGCAAAACAGTAAAAATTTCAAGCTGATATCAAAAGCACAAAGTCCTTCCAGTGGACAAACATGGCGAAAAGACGTAGCTCGTGTCTCCACACAGAGCTGCTTCAGCTCTACGATGGCGGTGGGTTTCCTCACTTCAGCCTAATGACTTGAGATCAAGCAGGCAGCAACGTTGGACTTATCATTAACTTTGTTTCTATGTGGCCTCACAGGCGGTTTCACGCCTGGATCATGGCAGGATCCTCTTCACGGCAACTCCGTCAGACAGACGTTGGATCCGTCCAAATTCTTTACAGATTTTTCTTTTTTAACGTGGTGAGAACAAACAGGGTCTCATAAATCTACTCGTATGTGTCATGTGACACTTCTACAAAAACCTGCAACTTGCTACCTTGTTGCTTCAAATTCAATCAAATTTAAGCAAATTAAACTTGTTTACTTTGTGAAGTGGCATGGGGGAGGGGGGCGACGACGACCGTTTTTCTAGATTGGTGCAACTTAAATTAAATTGAAGTCAAATGTCATGAAGATCAGCTTTTCAATTAATTTCTGCTGTTTTTCACAAAACATATTTATTTTAGTACAATAACTGTAAACACTTTCATATAAATAAGCATACATTAGCTAAATTAACAGTGTGTTGATTTTGTTTTTATTCTTAACTGGTTAATTGAGGGGACTCATCTAAAATAAAAACAAAATCTAAGAAAGAAACTGGAGCCAAAAACCAGAAAGCTGCCAGCAACTGTATGGGCATTTAGCAGAAACTGCTTCGAAACGTCCAGCAACAACCTGCTAATAGCGCTGAAATGAGCAGATTCAGACAACGAATGGCCGCAGTGCAGCTTGTTTACTGCACAAGATTCACTTTGGAAACCAGTGGTCGTCTCACCCATGCTCTTTGGCAGAAGGTTTTTGATGAACTCTGCATGATCTCCAACATGCAGCACGCTGTAGACGCTGGTGTTCATCAGCTCCTCCTGCTGGTAGCGCAAATACTGGCTGACGTTCTCCGACACAAACACTATGTTGCCCTCCATGTTGACGACAAAGAAGAAGCCGTCCAGAGCCTGAGGATGAGATGAAAGACACGATGAAGAGAGGCAAGAGGACAAAAGAAGATGCTGCAAGGTGAAAAGCAGGTATTAGCAGCTCAGAGGAGGGAATTTACAGATATAAAAGAGAGGAGGAGAGTATTAAGATGCTTGGAAAAGGGAAATGAAGCGTAAAAAAACATGGGAAAATGGGGGGGGCTTTATTTACAGTCCTTTCCTTACTATGCCATAAAATAAACTTAAATAAAATTTTAAATCCAGATAGATGAGCAATGTTCATATATACGACACCATTCACAAACACTAAACAGTAGTCCAATACAACAAATAACATCATAACATTAAATAAATACAAAAAAATAAATTAATAAAAAATAAAAATATTTACTGTCAAAGCAGTCACAAGAGCACAATTCAAACTAAAAGCTTGCTGGAATAAAAATGTCTAGCTACTTTTTTTTTTTTTTTTTTTTAAATATCCAAACAATATAAAGAGTAGAGGGTGATAAGCCTTAAACTAAGTGTGAAGGACCATTAAAAGATTGGAATTTGATGACATCTGACTGGTCCAAATGGTCAAAATTGAACCTTTGTTCTAACTTTATATAATGTTTATAGAGCAAAACAAACAAAAAAAGCTGAATTCACAAAGTTTATTTTGACATATTCTCTCTCACCACCAGAGGACTGTAAACAGAAAACTAAAGTTTGTGAATACATAAATAAATAATAATACTTATAAAAGCTTAAACCCCACTTGGGAAAGTTTTCTCTGTGCTGCACGGTGGCGTAGTGGTTAGTCTCGGCTGGGGGGAGGCTCAAACAGTGGCCTTTCTGTGTGGACTTTCCATGTTCTCCCCATGTATGCGTGGGTTCTCTCTGGGTTTTTCCCGGCTTCCTCCAACCGTCCAAAGACACGCATGTTAGGTTAACAGGCTACTGTAAATTGTCCCTAGGTGAGTGAATAGTTGTTTGTCTCTCTGTGTGGTGGTTCCTGTGATGGACTGGTGACCTGTCCAGGATGTACCTGCCTCTCACCCAGTGAATACTGGGATAAGCTCCAGCTTCCCAGCAACCCTTAATTGCAGTTAAGCGGTTCAGAAATTGAATGAATGGAAGTTTATCTGTATATTTAATAAGCCAGTCTTCTAAAGCCAAAGAAATAAGTACATTCTTTAATGACCATATATAAAAAATATCATCATTTATTGCCATTATATAAAAAGACCCCACTAACGAGCATCATGTATAAAGTTGTCTCTACTGCATGGTGTCTGTTTTCATTCTACTGCTTTTGCCAACTCAGCATGTACGGAGTGATTCCTCCTTCAACCTGCCGGTGTTCACACAAGCTTCCCACCATCTGCCTCCTATTCTGATACAACAACGCAGAATAGAGCAGAATGCAAACGGTCTTGGCTGCAGGGATGTTTATCTTTCAGACTCCAAGCAGACACCTCAGCCAAAGTTGCTGCTGGTGAACGCTAAGTATAGCCTGCGTGAGTGTGTGTGTGTGTGTGTGGTCAAGCTCCTCCCTTCTTTTTCTAATCTGGCTTTTCCCAAAGGTATTTATACCTTACTGGGTTCCATGTTAAACGTCATCTCACACTTACACACACACACACACACACACTCAAGCAGACTGGATGATTGCATTATTGCTAGTCAGAGGAACTCTTTATCTCCCAAAGTCACGTGGATTGCATCGGCGGTTACAGGTACAGTCAGAAAGATGCTCCAAATGTGTTTTAGGTAACAGCGCATAAAGCCAGCAGGCCTGCTGTCGACAAATCTCCTTGTCAGCTTTTACACTTTTTTCTAGCAACATTGATGAGATTGTGTTACAAAGTCTGTGGAATCACAGATAATCTTCCTTACAATGCAGAAAGTGATGGTGCGCTGACTCTACATGGAGGAGAAAAAATATGTTAATATGGAAAGTTTACAGATCACCGGTGTCAGAAGTAAGAATGCAGCAAATGTCAGCCAAAGTGCTGCGTCATATAGATTTTAAAAAGAAAACACAACATCTAAAACTGAAAATGAAAGTAGAAATTAAACTAAAAGGATAATATATGATCACAAACTATAAAAATGGAAGGTAACTTTGCTGGATTGCTGGACTTCTAAGAACTTGGAGCAAGTCCAAGAATGCTCTTCTACAAACTCAGCAAGAATTGATAATTACGCCTACACAAAGCAGGTAACGATAGAGCAGGTCTGGTGACATCAGCAGAAAGTATTTTTTTGAATATTCACAAGATCCTTTAGGTGTGGGAAAGACAACACTTATGGGTGCAAGATTACACGGCATGAATCGCTAAATGTCTGCATAATATTTGTTTAAAGCAAACTCTACCCCGAGCTTCAAATAATAAGAGTCTTTGCATATTTTGCATGTCATTCAAAGTGCCTTTTAAGCTTATAAAAGTGTTAAATTGTCATGGATTCTGTTCATAAAGCTGACAGACTGAATTTCTAGGCACTGCCAGTGCGCTGAGGGTCTCTGCTTTTTGCAGATGATGTGGTCCGGTTTGCTTTGTCAAGCTGTGATGTTCAATGCTCTCTGGACTGGTTTGGAGAGTGGAGCTGGAGATCGACAGGTAGATCCAAAATGACTCACATTGATCTGATGTAAAGAAGGAGGAGCTGAGCCAAAAACAAAGTTCTCAATTTATGGGTGGAACTATGTTCATACCATCAACTATGGTCACAAGCTGTGGGTTGTGACTAAAAGAATGAGATCACAGACATGGCAGTCTCTAGGTGTGTTTCCATTACACCTACAATTGCACAAAAACTAATAATAAAATAATAATTTATAAAAAAAAACAAAAAAAACAAACGTTAATTGAAACACCTGCATTTTGAAAAAAAAGTCTCAGATATTGATAAAAAAAAGTTTTTACGCTCTCATGAGGTAGTCTGATATAGAAACATGTTGCGAAAGTGTACTGGTAACACTTTTTTTCATATTTAAGTTTCACTGGATGTGATGTGGAGGGTGCGGTGTGGAACAAACAACAGCGAATTCCAGAGTTTTAGAAAAGAAAATGATGAAGAAAAGCTCCAGAAAGCCGAAGCAAATTTTCCAAAGCAAATAGAAAACACCAAAATAAACGCGTTATGGCTACCGCGCATAAACCACAATCCTTATTGAGGCTAAACACTGTTCAGTGGAAACACCTGCAAATTACAATTGCTCTGTCAAAACATACAAATATTGCTTTTATTTTGCAAAAAAAAAAAAAAAAATGTAATGGAAAGACAGCTACTGAGAGACAGAGTGGCAGAGCCCTTAGAGTCAAGGTGAGAAGCTCGATCACCCTGGAGAGCCATTATTTCTCCACATCAAGAGGATCCAAATGAGGTTGTGTCTGGATAGGATGCTAAGAAGCTACAAATTTAAGATGGCAGCTTTTTTCCTTTTAGCTGCTACCTTTGCAACCAGACCTCCGTGTGCATCGGAAAGTCGATACATGGATGTAAAATAGCACAACTCAAAAGTAGGGAAACAGAACACGACATGACTTGGTGTACTTTTACACTCGTCTGACAAGACTGGATTTATAAAACTGTGTCTTAAAAATGTATTTTAATGCAAGACTCCCTTCCAAAAGCTTGTGATAGCTTCTCGAGGGAGAGTCTGATTTATACATAATTCATAGCTTTATCCTTTAGGAATGGTGATTTTTTGGTAAATATGGGTGTGTGAATAAAACTGAAACTACAACAGAAGATATTTAGCTATATAATCAAAGTTAAATGTATTTCATTAATATTTTCCCATGCTCCATGTATGATAATAAATTACATGTCTTATGGTACATAGCTCACTAAATATAGAGTGCAAATGATTGTAAACAATGTGATAAAATTAAATGTTTTTGTTTGAGATGATGTCCCATGATATAAGATGAACAGCAAAAGTATACAGATGCCCTAATACAGAACCTTGAGGCCCACCAAAGGTCTGATAGCTGAGACCTGCAGAAAAACATCTGCCAGTTCAGCAAACCTCACATTTCACGTGAGCATGTTCGAAGATCCAGAAAAATGGGTTTGATTCTAAATAAACTGGTGGTTTGACTGGCATTCACCAATCATTATTTATTAATGATTTAAAGAAGCTATTCGATAAGCTGCTTGATGATGAAACATTTAGCATATGAGGAATTCAGGAGCAAGACCCTTAATGTCCAAACTGCACAAAATCATGGCCGACCAATGCTCTCTACAATATCTAAAGACGGGTCAAATGCAGAGCGAATTTCTACATAGGGATTGATAAGTAAAAACGATTATTATTTTGAAGCAAACCTGACAGAAAGCATGATGAAGAAACTATGGTTTAGTCAGGAAATAAAGAATCAGGTTAAAGGCTGGAGGGAAGACCTACACCTTTGATATATACAGTGTGTAACATCATGACAGACCACATAAAGAGGCTCTGTGGGGGGAAAAAAAGTCGCACACATCACCATTTTTGGAATTACAGGAATCCAACAAGGCTGAAAATCCTGTCGGCCAAGGACTCTCTGGTAGCTATGAAGTCCTACACGCACAGTGGCACAATTTCTGTAACGTTGTTTTAATATACTGTCCCTGTCAACTAAGTTTAGATAAAGTAAACAAGGCAAGGTGATTTTTATTTTCCTCAGCCAGGTTGAGACAAGTTGGGTTGAACGTACCTCCAGCATCATGGGCCCAAGAGTGTCCTTATCAATAACACCCGTTCCTGTTGATGACACATCAGCCTTCTGCACCTCCTCCGCATCAGCCACCGGAGTTTTTTCTGTTATAAGCAATAAAAACATGACAACAAAGACTGAATATGTTGAATATTAAATTACTGACTGATTGTTTCCATCTTTCATTGGTTTTTAACCATTTAAAATAAAACCCAGAGGTCATTGGTGCACGGTCGTGAATGCATGACAAATTGCTAATGTGGTAGAAAAAGCATGTCAAAAGTTAAGCTGCAGCATCAAAAGGATCAAATGAAGCAACTTACTGTATGTTTGCTGCACAGTGTGTTTGTTTTCTTGGAAAAACAGCTTGTCAGCCTGAAGTCTTTGCAACTGCTCGCCCTTTTAAAGGCCACACTGTTTTTGCACACAACACTGACAGTGTTGTTTTTGAGATGATGAAGCCTTCAGGCAAACACACACCCAAATGCACAAGTCCTTTCTTTCCACATAACATTAACTGCATTTGAGTTTGAACTAATCTCTTATCAGCAAGATGATGCAAAAAGGTTTGTGGACCTTATGTATTGATGACAGCAGCTATCACCGCACACATATACGGTACATTACACACTTCAACAATCACATTAGAGTCCAGTTTTTCCTCTTTTCCATGGCTGCACCAGTGGACTGTTAAGCCTCCCATGGCCCCATTAGGCCACATAGCTGACATTCCTGTTGTGGGACCAGAGCTGTGGAGTCATCAGCCCTTAAAATCCTGTCACTGTAGAGAGTGGAGTGGCTGTGCAGTGTAGGTTGGAGGGGGATTTAAGTTCATGATCTGTGTTTCTTTCAATCAGGAAGAATGTTATTACTCTGCATGTCACATGATCAGTTTGTGTGTTTAAGTTGAAATTCACAGTTTGCCTCAAACAGGTTGCAGAGTTGCACCACATACCATCTCCTGCGGATGAGTCTTACATAATGGCAAAGACCATCTGTCAAGATAAACAGTACAAAAAAAAACAAAAAACAACTTGAGGCCGCCACACAAACATGCTCACGAACGGCTTATTTAACAAGGTGGTGCTGCATATTTGCAGTATTGACAAACGCAAAGCTCATTAGCTTGAAACAGCCTCATCAAGTGCTTGCGGCAAACAGCAAAAAGCCGATACCCTGACTTGTAGTTTACGTGGTGAGATTTGCTCCAGTCTTTCAAAATAAAGCTAAAAATGACTGTTTTTCTTTCTATGGTGAATTTAGATGTCTAATATGGAAAGTATCGACCTTCAGATGAATATTGTTCAGCAGTTATTAGCTAAAATGATTTACAAAACAGTTGTATGGACAAAAAATGAACAAAGTAATATTTCAAGTTCAGCTCCAAAGAGAATAGAAATAATGATGCGACACAATGTGATCATACCAGCCACATCTTCAATTTTTTTTTTTTAAATGCAATAAAAACTTTCACTTTATTCATTTGGATAAATCTTTATCCAAACATCTTGGTCCAAAGAAATGTTTAATATCTTGACTCATTATATTCATTAAATCTACAATTAGCAACATCAGAGGGTGTCAGGATTGGGCATAAAAGAAAACTAACCCACCATTGTCTGTCTTTTTAAACAATGATTGATTTTGGCTCATTACGTTCCCAAATATTTCAGAAAATAATCAATTTGAAAATATTTATTTTAAAAAAAATATTTGGCTTTTTGATTTGTACAGAATATAAATATGTAAAAAGATGAAGAGAATCTGAAAGCTAAAGACAAAATACCGCGATCAAAAGGGTTGTGACTGTCATGCACTCATATGGCACTGCATGAGAAACCATTGTGCCACCATGATCAGCGCCATGAGGGGTTGGGAAGACTTAAGAAAACTGTTTGCACACAACACAGTCCACCCCTAAAAGAGGAAGTCATGTCAGCTCTGCACAAAATAACACAACCAAGCTCTCTGGACACCAGCTGACCACCAGTAGAAACATGTTCTGCTGTCAGATGAGTCTACGTTTCAGCTGCTTTGTGGAAACCCTGACAACCGGCTCCCTGTGACTGTGATGGGGGTCCATCAGAGTCCATGACATGAATGACATGTGAAAGCATTTTATGAAGACTTTATAGCCATGAAGGTGACATCTTTTCCAGCAAAATTCATTATTTTCTCAGCAGGACAACGCCAGACCTCAATCTGCATGACTTCAAACAGCAAAGCATCGTAAAGTGTGTGTGTGTGTGTGTGTGTGTGTGCTCAAGTTGCTGAAATCCTATTTTGAATTAGCTTCTGTGGTGAAATTGGTCTATAAAAACTGAAAATTGTCACTTTGTACCTGTGTCTGTTAAATCCAGACATGAATCAGTTGGGTTCAGGAGACTTAGGCTTTTGTCACATTTCAGCAAATTCGACAGATAATGACCAACTAACCCAACTGCTTGTATTCAGTAACCATTTACGAAGCATGTTGTTGAAGTCAGTCATAGAAAATAACTGACTTTCAAGTTTAATGTTTGTGTCATGCAGTGAAAAAGTTGCTGTTCAACAAGTTTGTGTTCATTTCTCCTTCTTAAAATTGCACAGCCTGCAATGTGACAGCAGTGTTGATGCCTAAATGATACATGCAGCGGCACTGGATCTGTCTGCAACACACAGAAAAGTGATGAGCAGACAGAAAGCAAACATGCATTTTCTTTTCTGTAACATGACGCTGCAGTTGCTGTTAAGGTGTGGAGCCAAACACACAAACAGACACCTTGTCACTGGAACCTGTTTGGCCAGAAGACGTCACACACACACTGTAGTATCAACTATTTCTCCCCGTGGTGTGTGTATGTGTGATAGCCAAATGATTTTGAATGTATCATCTTTTCAGAAATTTTCTTTCAAAGTGTTTTCTTCAGTCACACGGCGGTAGATTTCTGCTGTTGAAGGCACAGCTGTGGGACTTGTGTATTATCCCTGTGTGAGTGTGTGTGCTTATTCAGCTGTTGTTTTCAGGCACAAACAGTGCAGCGACACATGGACACCAACTGGCTGACCGCAGGAACAAAAAGACAAGCGAGCAGATGAGAAAATGAGTGGCAGAAAGAGAGAGAAAGAAGGCAGGAAAAGAAAGAAGAGGACAGGGAGAGAAAACGGCTTAAAAGGAAGAGAAATGTACTAAAGAAAAGGTTGATGAAGGTTAAAAGAAGGATAGGATGAGACAATACTGTAAAAAGAAAAGATTGCATCAGATTAGGATAAAAAGAAATTAAGAAGAGAAAAGGAGAAAATGATGAAGGAAAAAAAGAGGAGAGGCCAAGAGGAGTGGTGAAGGTGGAAGGCTGAGCGATGGGATGGGGCAACATGTAGAGAAGGAAGACAAAAACAAAAAGGGGAAAAGAGGAAAGAACAGATTAGAGGAAATGGAAGGAAATGAGAGATGAGATAAGGAAGTAAAAGATGATTGAAGAGAAGGTGGAGCAGAGAGGAAAGGAAAAGAGGAAAAAAAAAGGTGCGATGAAAAGAAAAAGGGTTGGGAGTATATGAGAAAGGCTAGCTGAAGGGTGGAGGAATTAGAAGAGAAGAAAAGGGGGATCAAAGAGACGAGAGACCAATGTCACACAATAGAGACGATGGGAAAGGAGGGATGACAAAGGGGAAGCAGACAGGGAGATGGAGCGACTGAGATGGGGGCAGGTCTGCCTGGTTTCCCCCCCTGAGGCCTTACATCATGTTGGCCACCATTACGTAACATCCCTGCCACGCTCGGCTTGGCCTGCATGTGCATCGCAGTCAGATCCCGCTCCGTTAAGGTCCAGGTGAAAGCCTTGTTGCCTCGGGTCGGGACTTCGTTAAGGGTTCAGGATCTAACAGTGTGGCGGTATAAAAGCTGCATGGCATCCTGAATCTTTATTCCCTTCTGTTTTCAGGGTAAAATTAGCCTGCGCTCAAACACAACACGTGTTTTTCTTGCCTGAGCTATGGGATCTCCAAAAGGTAATTTCAATATCATCGCATTAGTTGCTCCGTTCGTGATTGCGCTGCTGAACGTGACACACATACGACTTATGAGTTTTCACTTCCTACGGCTATCACACTCCCATTTGTGTCTGAAGGAACATTAATAGAGTCAAAAAACATGTTTGGTGTGACTATGTGAAAGTTAAACTTACCTCAGCTTATCTTCCGTGGACCAAAATAGACTGTTGTTATTCTTTTAGTCCAGAAAACATAATAAAATAACTGCTTGTGCTGCAGTATCATTACATACGTGTGTAACATGAACTATGAGACCAGCATGTAGGATAACAAAAACAGACACAAGTCGACATGCTAAGGATTCAAAAACAATCATTTGTGTGTGTCTGCCTCTTCAAACACAGTTATTACTGAGGATAATCACCTTGCTCTTTGATCTGCCGGATCTGCTTCACCGTCTCTTTGAGGATGGCGCATTTGTCGGGCTTGACATTAAGGTCGTCCATGTCGTTGATGTTGGCAAAGATCAGCTCTGCCAGCTCCTCGATGTATTTGTTCTCCTGCTCCCTGTTGCGTCTCTCCGTATTCCTTTTAGGGCTGGACGATGAAAACCGAAGGACATGAAGGAATTAAATATTGTTAACTTGCAGCGATCGCCAAAACAACTTCTGGCAAAAACATCTGGAGTCAACACGGTTTTTGTGTGTTTGTTTTTAATCCAATTGACACTGATTTATTTAGCTGTCAGTGGAAAATCCTATAAAACTAATTCAGCTTAACATACAAAAGATGCTGGTTGTTCTCAGTGAAATCTGGACCGAGTACAAGCGAAAGCGTAAGGTTGTAAAAGGGAGACACACAGGTAGACCCAGGAAGATGTGAAAACAGAAAACTGGAGGCAACATATCAGAAAATGGATGAAAAAATAATAAATAAGGAGCAAAAGCTGTCAGACAGCTCAACACAACATAAACAAACAAAAATATAAAGCCAAGTAAAACATTGGCTAAAGAGAAAAAAAGCAAGTCATTCCTGCAGGTTTATTTTTTGGTATGATAAATCATGTTGCCAGATCTTTAATCAAATTAAATATCATCTCAGTGACACAGTCGGAGTCAAATCTATGGTGGACTTAAAGGAAACATGTTCTCATGGCTTTGAGGAAAAGGCTGGGGGTTATTAATTTATTATTATTTGTTCCCCCCATGATCTGAAATACAAGAGAAAAAATAAATACATTTATTTTTTTCTGTGACAAAATGAATACAACTGAACAAAGCTCCACCATTTTCACCGGTGATTGTACGCTGTACATGAAATCTCAGGTTTTTTTCTTCATCTGTTGTTAAAGAAAAGCCTCTTCAGTTTACGTCATAACCTTAAAACACATAGCAACATTGCTAAAGAAAACTTTGTTGTTACATGAATTGTTTTTTCTTCACTTGATATTTCAAGTATGATAAATCCATAATTTATACATTTTTTTCTCTTCATCCCATCTCCATCTTTAACCCTGCTACCACCCTTAGAATGGTAGAAAAAAAAAAAAAAAAAAAGACAAAAGGCTCAATTACATTAAATTAAAATCAATATATCTGAAAAGCAAAACTAAGTACATGTGAGAAAAAAGAAATATTTAAAGTGTGGTTTGTAAAATTGCTGCTACATGTATTTCTTTCTCGATCTGAACTGATATCTCGTGTTTACACTCCTCTCACTTCCTCTGCAGCCATAAACAACTTTATGGTACTTGTGAAAAATTGTTGTTGAGAAGAAAGGTAATATTTATCTTTATGTTCAGACAATACTGCAGGAAAATGTAAATGAAAGATAAAACAATGGGCACAAAGTTTTCTGTTAAAGTGTTGAAGTTGCTTGTTTTTACAATCATTACAAAACCTTTTCCCAAGCAATTATCAGCTTTGAGAAATTACAAAAACTTATGTTAGAAATTCTGGAAGCATCATAATCCGTCCCGTAAAAGCGCTGAGGATTAAAGAGGATGACTTGTACGGCACAACTGCTCACAATGATCCTAAACACACAGCAGAACCTACAATGGCAGCTTCCTAAACAAGAGATTGTAAAGGCTCTCACTGTCCCTGAACTAAACATCATCTTTAGTCTGGACTGGCTTCAGAACAGCAACACATTAGTGACTGAAATATCTCAGCACTGAAGCCATTATTTGGAAAGATTTTAGAGAAAAGAAAAAGAAATCAAGATGATCAAAAACAAAATAAAACTAGAAAAGCGCACTTCTTGCAGAAGAGCAAATGTGAATGCTCTTTTATGCTGAATGATTGATATGCAATTGCATAACCATTTGGAGAAGCAGCACAACTATGAAACTTAATTTATTATGGTAATGCATCAGGATTCGAACCCACGGACATCTGAACAAGAGCCCATTTCTTTAACCACTACACCTCTGCAGGAGCTGCAGGGTTTGAGATGTGAATGGTTGAAGTGACTTGAACAGTGTTGGAGGAGTAGCACAGCAAAATTTGGCAGAATAATAAGAATAATAAAGAACCGGATCTCAATAATGTGAATGAGCCATGGGCATTCACAGTAAGGATCAGAAAATTGACCACAGCAGTGATCTAAAGCAAGCAATACTAATAATAATCAATACAAATATGTAATCATTTCCATGTGAATGTAATCAGTATTAAAACAATGATTGCAAAATATAGCAAACATTATTGACTTCTGATCGCCACCAGCAGCTTCATGTTTCTACCGACTACTGTAGCCAAGGGACAAGAAAGTGCTTTAGCTTCTTCTGCCGTGTGCACAATAAGCTAGCTGGAACTGCTGTAGTTAAAAACTAAAACATCAAAAAGTCAGGGATATTCCACGGACAAAGACACGCTCTTTGCATGTCTAAATTTAACACTCCAATTAAGAAAGTCCTGTGGAAAGCAATATGGCTGCGGCCGGTGTTTTGTACATCCTGTGTGCAGTCAGGCGTTTAAAGCTTAAACTTTGTCCTGGAGGGTTTTATTTTTATTCTTTTCTCCAAGACGCTGCCATTGCAGGTGGTCACAGTGGTTTTGACAGGTCCAGGTAGGAATTATCAGACAAAAACAGCAGCATTTTAGTGAACATGTTGACTCATTTACGGAGAGTGTAGGACTTTATATTTATAAAAGATTGTGCTATTTGTGATAAATCTGGATAAGGACTTGCAAAGGCATTAGGTTGTGGCTGCTTTGTGTTTTTTAACTAAAATATCACAGGAATGGTTTTCCTCAGACAAATGCTTGGAGAAAGGTCTAGTGTGTGAGGTAAAGTCAAGTATTTAGTCCATTTGGTTCTCAATTTTGGGAAAATGTTACTGTCATGGAAATGAGTTTAAATGAAAATATAAAAGAGATGTGTTTTTAACCCAAAGATCCTCTACAAGAAGATTTATATGAATTGTTTTAAAGTTGATTTTGTTCTAAGGCGGTAAGTTCAGATGAATGAATGGTAATTTCCAGGCTATAAAGTGCACCTGAATATAAGCCTTCTTTAACAGCCATATTGATACTTTATTTTGAAGGCTGCATAAAATGCATGACTTTTTGTGCTTTCTATGATGAGGGTGTGTGCATGATGCACCTGTAAAAATCCAAACATTAACAGTATTGTTGAGCTTTTGGATTCAAATTGTGTGAAAAAAGTTGCAGCATATAGCCTGGAAATTAGGATAAGCTAAAATGCATTATATGATTTCATTGGTTGTGGAAATCGAGATAATAATGCCTGTCAAGTTATTTTTTGACCGTATGTTTAGTATTTTCTTAGTTTAAAAAAAGAAAGACAAAAAAAGGTATTTGTATTGCCAGCTGTGGCGATAATAAGCAGCTCAGACACAGTTAGGCCTAGTGTTGATCAATCTGAATAAGGCTTTTACATGCTACTAAGGTTAAGATTAGGATAACATTATAATCAATCAGACATAGTAACGGAGTACTACATTTCTGCTGTTAGTAGTCATTCTTGATGCCTGAGTGATGTAATGAGGCCGCGGATAGTGGATGAAGGTTCTTACCTGGGTCCCAGGAGGTCTGACTGACAGTCTTTCCTCTTCAGAGGTTCCCCTCTGGGGGCCTCGGGGGTGTCCCCCCCACCATTACTCATCTTCAGCACTTATCAGCAACTATGGGCAGAAAAAACGAGAATTTAAGAGATCGTTGTTGGTTACAATAAAACCCACTCAAGTAGCCACCATTATGATATCCCACAGTGACTGTGGACATTGTAGCTTTGACAAAGTTAAATTAAACATAAACTGACAAGAGAAAAGTGCCCCCCCCCCCCCCGTCAGTGATGTTTACTCCATTATAAAACACAATATTATTGAAATAGAAGAATTAATGTGCTGATGATGTGCACAACCTGCACGGTGCATTATCAAACAGGGAGTGTGTGTGACTCATGGAAACAATGTACTATTGTAATGAGGCTGTGGGCAATATGTGGGAGGCCCAGTGGGAATACAGTGGGGGACAATAATTACCTCAGTTAGTAATAGCTAATTTACATTGGCATTATCATTGTTGTTTCATTAATTTTTGTTATGATGACCTTCAACGAGGGTGATGACGTTGAGCGCTAAAATGTTTTGGTAATATTTCTATTACCCTAAAAGTGTTTTGTTACAAATAAATAAATAAATTTAAAAAAAAATAAAATAAAAAAAAAAGGAGGGGTGGGGAATGAAAAAGGTAGAATGACATTAAAATCAGCACTCACTGGCAGAGAACGACACCATATGGACACTTCACGCTGCTAGACTTGTACCATATGGTACAGTATAAGGGACAAAATGCAGACTAATGAGTAGCTGACAAATCCATATCTATGTCAAATCTAGCCACTGATCTGACCAATCATAAGACATTGCTGGGAATCGAAAGGTTGACAAGATGGGTGGCTGCTTTCATGCATGCTCCAGCAGCCGCCTGGATTGGCTACCGCCTCAACTGGACATGACACAGACGCAAAAAACCCATTGCTTACCACCAAAGCTAATATGAACAAAATACAATCTACAAATGTGAATGAAATAACTTTTCAATGCCTTTACCTCAGTGTTTAATGTGCAAGGGGACACCAAAATAGCAGAGCTATAGACTGTAAATAAGAAGTAAACTAAATCAGAGGATAATGTGGAAATAGCTTAAATCTCAATACTGCTGATGTCCACTTGGTTCTGCCTCAAAGCAATTCTCTTTTCCCTCAAGTCATCTTGGAACCATTTGCTACTTCTCATGAGTCTTCTCATGGTCAATAATTCCATATCAAAATAAATATTTATGAGTGACACTGGAATAAAATATGTTTTATGGTAACGGATTACTAACACAGGAAAGAAAGGGAAGGAAATTTAACATCCTTTGAGATGGCATCAGCAGACTGCCAAGGTCCCTACCTTCAGCTACCGCCAAAGACATAATGCACCAGAACCCAGATGACCCGTTAGGGCTAAGCCTGACTGGGTCCCATATATCCTGTACAACTAGGTGCTTAGGCTGCTGCCACCAAGACCTGACCCCAGATAAGTGGTGGCTGGATGGATGGATGGATAAGAAATTAAGTTGCAGACCCGCATTAGTAATCCGTGGCCATAACTTAATGTGTGGCTGTTTAATACAATAACCATGCGTTACAATTGCCCAATGTCCACAGATCATTTCCATTTCATGCCATGCAGCATACGTACCCTAATTAAATGGAAAATGGATTGTATTTGTATACAGATTTTCTTGTTGTGCTTTAGTGCTTTGATCCTCATGTCTCTCAGTAAATGTGAAACAGTAATTCATCCAGAGATGAGAAAAAAAATTCAAATCTTATCAAAATGTAGGCTATAGATGTAGCTGCAAGTGTAGTAAAGGTGTCATTAATAAAGAAGCTTTCCTTTAATCTTTGTTCAATCACAGTTTTGTCATCACTTTCCATGCATAAAGTGTGACCATGACTTATATATCTCGTTCACACGCTTTAGAAACACATGGCCATGAGCTAATCTATTTTCTATTTATGTGACCAAACAGTCTCCGTAGATATTAGCTCTCAAATATATGTCATTTTGTTCAGTAAGGTTTTAAATAAAACCCTGTCTCATTTAAATATGGTGACTTCTGGCTCCAAAAAGACAAACTTGGCCAAAATTAAGGCTTTAAGTTAAAAAACCAAAAGATAAAATCAAAGTGGTTTTGTTAAAATACTGATGCATAAAGTCTGCTTTGGTTTGTCAAGAGAATACTTAGACCTGGGGTGCCCAAAGTTGGTCCTCAAGGGCCTGTATCCCTGTTGCAACACACCTGGCTTCCATTAAATGGTACCAAACGCCAATAAGGCTCTTCACAATAAGTGAGTAGTTTGAGTCAGGTGTGTTGGAACAGGGATACATGCAAAAACCTGCAGGATTGTGGCCCTCAAGGACCAGAGTTGGGCACCCCTGACCAATTAAAGTAAGTACTGGGAGATATTTCATAATAAATATCCTTCTAGTAATATAAGATTTAAATTCAATTTCTATATACACATACAGAGCTGAAAGTGTAGAGTGTATAAAGCCTAATTTAACCCCTCATTTACACATATCCTTACTTACAGCTGATCAGTGTAGATGGTACCGTGATTCCCTGAATTAGATGCACGAGTTGGCAGTGGCGCCCAGACTGAATAGTTGCTCCTTTCTTATTCCACCCACCACCAGCTTATCACTAACCTTATCTGCATCAGCATAAGTAATGATACAGCCTTGACCAGCTTCTCAGAAATCTTAAGTTTGAAGTAAACTAAAGCACTGGTGACAAAACTCATTGTGCAACTCTAAAAATTTGTTGGCATTTGTGCTGCTGGTTTTATCTTTGACAGAGCCTTGCTCTAAAATTATTCTCAGTGATATTTGGCTCAAAAATAAGCAAACCAGCAAGAAAATTGGTACAGAATAGATGTATCACATCTTCAGTTGTCTCTGCAACCGCACCCTAATGAGACGGTCTAACAGAAGAGGGAGAGAATCAAGATCTAATGGGACAGTAGGCCTTTAAGACCCTTCAACGGGCCAACACATCACCTGACTGTTACATAACAGTCGGGTCAGTGGGACTGATACTGCGCTGATGAAGGCAAGAGAGACAGATAAGCCAGTGGGAAGACAACAGAGAGGCAGAGGGAGAGGAGAAAAAGATTAGAGATAAAGCAACAAGGTAAGAAAGAGAGGCCAAAAGAGGATAAAGTGTAAAAGCAGCAATGTGACAAAACCAATGAGGAAATTAATAAGTATCAGTTTATTGGTGTGTATGGAAACATCTTCACACAGGCTTCTAGTTGGCAAGTGTGGTAAAATAATACGAGGGGGGGGCGGATGGGGTGACAGCAGGAAGAAAATGGGAGGTGGGGCATTTGTTGCTCTGAATAATCAGGCCTGAGGACAGAGGAAAATATGGCCTAATTACAGGAGAAGAGAAGAGAAGCGGAGAAGAGGAGGGAAGAGAAGAGATTGATAATGCAAAAACAGAAAAAAACCCCTGTAAGATAAGACGACCAGATAAGTGACAGAAACAGTGGTGCTTTTTTTTTTTTTTGTTTTGTAAGTAGTTTCCATATCAGAGGGAGAGCTCCTGATAAGCAGTTGCTCTCGTCACCAGTCCACCAGCTTGCCAGCTATCAACACTTGTTGTCGTGACCCAGTCTTTCTGTATGCTGGCCTGGCAGCATGGCTTTGGGGAATGAAATCTGCTTTCTGCAGCACAGAAATTCAAAGCTCAGAGACTGGAAAACCCATCATCTTATGAACTCTGTTTGCTGTTGTACCGGCAAAATATACTCTGATGCTGAAAGTATTACAGTAAGGTTGTTAGACAACATTTGTCCTCTTCATTAGTCTCTATATTGTCACTGTGACTCCTAGCATGATCATAAAAGCACCTGAAATGTGCTTACAAAGACCTAATGAGTCACATTAATGACTAAAATAGAATAAAAATGGATGGATATACAAATAAAGAGATAACATTCAATACAGAGTGGTGTTAAAGGTGGAAAAATATGAACAAATTCCAGTGAAAAAGCACTAATAACTCTAACTCTAACTTTATGGTCAGCGCTCATTACCACGTTGTCCTGCAGTTTTAATCACCAATAGTTTTGTTTTCATGCCGTTGTTATTTATTTAGCTGTTTCTGTTGTACAGTTGTAGCTGTTGCTTTCTTTCTTCTTCTCTTCACTCCCTCCTTTCTTCTCCCCACCAGTTTCCTTTCCTTGTTTTCCCTGGTCAGGATCAGCATTAATATGTGACTCAGTGATATCCAAACATAAGAATAACAGTAAAGTATCACAGGGAGCCTGATGTCTACAAAGTTTAATTTCCAATATATCCATCAAGCTCCTCTTGGGAAAGCAAATTTGTTCAGCAGAACATGGCTGCTAGAAAGGGTAAGATAAAAAAAAAAAAAAAAAGCATCAAACTGAGTAGTCTAAGTAAGGACAGGGAAGTCTTATAAAGCAAAGAGTACTTGTTATGTCAGTGTTTGAACTTGTTGCAGTGTTTATGTTTAATGCTTAACAGTTGCTATTTTAAAGTTTAAGCTATTAATGAATGGGCATACAAATAATTAAAGACAATATTTTCTCTATTAGAACATCAACTCTCTCAAAATAAAAAAGCCATTTTCTGGCAGCAAATACTGGGACATAAAAACATAAATTTGTTCTCTTTTGAGCTTTTAAATGAAACGAAAACGTAATCTAAAGTCAGTCAGCTGTTGCTACTTGATGCTAAGTGAACATGTAATGTTCCTCCATGGCTGCAATTTACACAAGTGCTCACAATCACTGGAAGTATAGGTGCAACTGTGCAACATCAGAACCTGATGAAAGCCTCTGTTAAGGTCTCAATTAATCTCAAAGATGTTCTCTCTCACACACACACAATCATTCCCTGCACTTGCATCTGGCACAACTCAAAACATTTAAAATCAATGCTTAAAGCACATATGCAAACACGTGCAAAGAGAGACACATATGGCCCAGCAGACACGCGCACAATGAATTAACACTAATGCAAGCTTCAGCAAAAGCCTTTACCCTGTTCTGGCCAATACTAATGCAATCAGAGGAGCTGAGAGCTTTGCAAACTGAAGCCATTTAAAAACAATTTGAGCTGGAGAGAAGGGACAGGGCCAGAGGGTCAATGCAGCCATTAAGAAATTAAAGCAGAGGATTGATCACTACCTGCTTAAGTGGGCTCTGTCTCCAATAGAAACAGTGGTTTCTCAGCGCCGCTGTTTTGGCTCTATGGGAAAACCGGAAACAGGCTTTTCCCAGCTACGTTTTTATTCTTTACTTCATTTTGAAATGATCACCTATGAGGAAATGATGAATTCATGACTGATTCTTTTGACTAAAAATGAATGAACAAATAAATACAGACACAAAACTAAACTTTTAAGGACTATTCAATTCTAACCCAAAATGGTTTCAGAATACAGACAAGTTCAGAGTTGTTCTCATGTCATCTTCTCAGATTACATCCAGATGGAGGTCAGGTTTGGAGATAGAAACAGACTCAACCTAGCCCACAGTCTCTAGGTGCAATAACTAAATAATTAAATTGATAATAGGTAATAGCGCACAAGTTTCTGTGAAGATTCTTAGCAGAGAACAGCTCCGTAACGAGACATCTGAGTCGGGAAGATGTAATCCTACGATCGCCGCATCATGAGAGACCTACCATCAAACTGATAGTTGTCATAGAAGTGAAATGCATCATGGGCTGTTATTAAAGTAATGAGTCATCGTCAGGCTTCAGCCTGACGACTAATTGAGGTTTTGAGCACGTAACAGACACACACACACACACAAAAAAAATGACCTGGCAGATTTTATGTAATGACAGCACAAAATTAAAGCAGACGTGATTTTACTTGGGTAGTGGAAAACCTCTCCATGCTTCATGTGATAACACTTTCACTGTGTAAATGTCAGAACTATTATCCTCACAAATAAAATGAGTCCATCAGTTTATTCGCAAACAAGCCAGTAGCAGCTTTACCGGGGCTTGCCGTTGTGGTCGTTGAGTTTTTCTGAGCTATTTAGCATTGATGGTGATAAGATGGTCACTTGTCATTGAATATCTCATCCTGCCAAACAAGCTGCAATAAATATATAATATAATATAATATAATATAATATAATATAATATAATATAATATAATATAATATAATATAATATTATATAATATAATATAATGTACAGCAAAAAGACTAAACAAAACATTAAAACTTGTAGTATAAAGTATTTCAAGTGTGGTAGAATACCATATGCTTTAATCAAATGTTCCCATACTGTAAAGTCTGATATATATAATATAAATATATATATTTTTTTTTTTACATTTTTTTTTTAAGGTTTTTATTGACTTTTGATCAAACTACAACCTTTTTCTTTTTATTTCTTACATAATATTTGGCACACATCTTTAGAATGATTCCTAAAGATAGTTTTTCACCTGTAAAATATAATTTTAAATAAATATAAAATAAAATGTAAAATATAAAATATAAATCAAATGAAATAAATAAAAATGAGCTCCAGTGCGATCTCTGCCAGCTAAAGCTATCAAATTATGATGCCAGTTCCACACTCGCCGTAAGCGAGGGCCTTTTTTTTCTCAAGTCAACAAGAATAAAATGAGTTTGTTCTCACAGACGTGATTGAGGACATCTTGCGGCTTGTTCTCAACACATCGGCCATGCAGAACTTTCTTCCCATTGGGCCGCGAGAAACATTTGTGCGATCGGTTGGACTTCTGAGGTGGGCGTGGTTAACGCTGAAAAGAGTGAAGCAAAACTTGCTGCTTCTTCTGCATTTCTGATGATGCGAGACTGAATGGATAGTTTTAATAAACAGCTGATGGAGATGGTGAGAAAGCATGAAATTACATGTGGCATTTAAAGACACGGACCCAGCCACATGCACAACCCTGCTGCAGGCAAAGTTTGTCATTAAAGAATAAATAACTGGGTCATTAACCATAAAACCAGACCCCCCTCCCCCTACTTGTGGGTTATGAATTGACAGGACCACAAAAAACTGAAATCCTTGCTTCTCGTGAAGTATGTAAGAAGCTTAAGTCACCATGACTTTGGACATTTGGGGGCAGAGCATTCAACAGAAAGTCTGTACACAAGGCTTGCTGGCGTTGCTTTTGAGGATAGTGCAAATCTCTTCTCAAAAACGATGTTTAAAGTCATTGAATCATTCACATTTTACTCAAGGTTTTAAAAGTTTGATGGAATTTGTTGAGCCTGAGTTTACAGTCATATAAACAGTGCTGTCCTACAGATCAAAGACATGACACAGTTTTACTACTGAAAACCTCTAAAATGTGCCTTCTGTGGCTACCGAACACTGGAGACTACATGAAAAAGTAACAACAGTTGCAGTTTTGTACCTTATAATCTAACTTATTGTACCACTGGGAGGCCATCTTGTACTTTAAGTTAACAATAGTGGTATATAATAATAATAATAAAAAAATAAATAAATAAAAAAAACAAACAAACAAAGCGTTGCTAGGCTACGTATCTTGCTACGTTGCCAAATCAGAAACATTCAGCTTTTTAGTAAGGAATGGTCATCCTAAATATTGCACGGAGTAATGGCGTCTCAGCCCAGTGTCTGGGTTCACCACAGAAATCCTCCAAGAGCTGCGAGCTGATCGCTCTGATTGGTTGATGCCCCGCGTCAAACGGCCAAAGTTCAGCTTTGTCCATCCCTGGCTTTTGACAACGCGAGTCGTGCTTAAAACACTTCTTAAACGCGGATGCCCAAAATGCTCATAACGCGACGCGAGAAAGCTCGACGCCCCCTTGCCACGCCTCCCCATAGACTTTACATGGAAACCTGCCGCTCTTGACGCTCAAAACGCGTTTGGTCTGAACACACTATAAGAACTTTAAGTACTTTATTTTCTAAGAGCACATGTATGTTGTAATGCTAGCAACATGGTGTTAGCCAACATGTTTAACCTGCTGTGTCGGGACATTTGATGAATGCTTTAAAATTTTTTAAAGGTACACTGTAGGGTTGTGATGATGAGAAGAGACAATGCTTTTGTCCCGATTCGATTCAGATTTTTTGGGTGCCAATTCTATTTAAATTGCGTTCTCACAATTCTTTGATATTGATGACTTTTGTAGATTAAAAACAAACTAAATGAAAAAAAATATTATTTTTATTCTTCATTTTCCTTGATTTCAATTAGGAAAAAAGACAACACAGTAGCCAGACCTTCATTCTGCTGCTGTAATGCCCAAGAAGACAAGTTAAAAGATGAATAAAAACAACAAAAATAACAATTTTATGGTGGATTTTTTTTTTTTATTTATTTGAAAACAAAAAATCTAATTTTTAACAAAAAAAATCTATTTTAAAATTGTGAGGCAAAAAAAAATCCAGATTTTCAATTTTTTGATTTGATTTTCCCACCCCTAGTACACTGCTAGGTAAAGGTTCAGACATGCTGTTCCATTTACAGTAAGGTGAAAGTGTGTCCAAACCTTTGGCTGGTACTCATATTTACTTAAAATGTCCATCCGTAGTATAAGTAATGATACATTTGGTGGTAATGGGGTAAGAGTTACTCTTTCATTCCTTCTTGGGAGATGCAAGCATTGCAGGTTTTCTTTCTTAATTGCTCCTCCACTACAGTGCAACATGTTTCTATATTAGCCTGGAAGTATTTAAAAAAAAAAAAAAAAAGGCAAAGTAGCAGGTCTCCATGCAAGTTTCTGCCCAATGTGAGGCATATGTCCAAGGACTATGGGGTAACATAGATCTATAAAATCCTCCGTCTCTGAATCACCCCAATGAGAGTGATGTCCACCGCTATATAAAGTTTCTGGCTCCCACACTGCTTCAAAGAGCATAAAAATTAATTAAACCTCTTGCATCTATAAAAACATACAGCTTGAGTTTTAATCATCTAAAGATGTCACGTTACAACAGATCAATCAAAAATGGTAAGTCAGTGGTTTTTCTTTTTAATTGAACTAGGCTTTATTGCTGCTACCCACTTGCTTTTTGACTAAAGGGAGTGGGTTTGTGGAGGTCTTTCACTGTTCCCCTCATTGCTGTCCCGGCACTCATACTTAATACAGGATCTGACTAACTCCTCTACCATTGAATAAAACAATCAAAGGGGATAATTAACTTTTCTTTGAACTAGTCATTAAGTGCAGTTACACGAAGAAGACAAGCACACACATGCAGCAAAGACTTTTGTGAGGAAACAATGCACCAAATAACAACCATGAGGATCATTTGAGAATTTGGACAGCAGTGGGTTTGACAGCGGTGACTGGGAGGAGGGACCCTCCTCCCTTTCGTGTCTAAGCTCCTGTTAAGGCTGCAGTGTAAAAGCCAGCAAACCCTCCCATCACACACAAACATACAGTAAAGTAGATTTAATACCCTGCTGAGGCTGGATTAGGAGCAGAGGCTTCTCCCACACAGAAAGGCCTCCAACGTCTACACACAGAGTTTGTTTGTGTGTTTGTGCATCTATAGGCGTTGGCGTGTCCAACTCAGTACATCAACTTTCTTTATGTACATCCCAGGTGTTTGGAGCTGTGGTGCTGTGTTTGGCCTTTTGCAAATGAGGGATGGAAGTGGAGAGAGACTTTGATGGCTGCTGTTATGTATTTTTGACAAGTTGAAGCTCATGAGGGCTGACTCAGCAAAGACTCACAAACCAGATGCAGACTTTTGAATAAATATTTGACTGATGTAAGAGAATAGAAAGAGCTCAATCATTTTTAAATTTTTGAAGGTAAACTGATCAGAGCCACTATTACATCAACACTAATGATAAGAAATGGTCATTTGGGTTTGAAATAAGTGCATTATCTAAAGCTGTGCATTAATAAATACCCCTCAGGTTAGTCCTGGTTCGTCTACAGTTTCGAGTTTCCTTAAGACTGCAGTTGTCCACCATCTGGTCAGCTAATGTATCGGAAAACAGTGTCTATCCTTGCAACTGTGTGTTATTACTGCAACACATAGTTGACTTAAGTTAAGCAATCATTTCAGCTGTAGCTAAACAAAAACTGGTATTGTGACACCTTGCTGCCCGGATGAGCTTTTGTTTGTACTTTAGAAGCTTATTGCAGAAAAGAAAACTCATTTCAATCACGTACTCCTTTCCATGAAGTTGATGGGAACTGAAAGTGTCAGCCTTATGCCTGAATGAACACACCCTTGCTTCTCTGATGTAGTTCTTATGGCAATCTTATTTCCATTCCCATTCAGTTGCCCATTTTACCACAAACTGTGATGTTATTTTAAGAAAACCTCCTCAGTGGCCAGAGTTATATCTCACTTGATACACCATCCAGCCTCATATGAAAGCCAAATACCATGAACACTCTGTGGTTCTCTCCATCACTGTTGTTGGCATGTCTGATTGAAGCTGTGACCTATGTCTGGATGGTGAATGGTAAAAAAGTTGTTGCTTTAATATGCAAAAGAACATATATATAAATCAATTAAAAACTATTTTTATTTCTGGGCACACAGAAGTTTTTTGGTTTCAGCTCTCTGCAAAGAAAAAACTACATTTTTAACTTTGGCACTGCCACATTTAAGAAGAAAAGCGGTTTCTAGCCTGCCTGATCTCATAAAATAAAGTTTGACTTTATGTCAACTTTATGTAGACATTAAAGTAACAAAATAATGTTCCTCTTATTATTTGACCATTTCGTAATATCTTACATCAGTACGCTTTAAAGAACACTCACGCCATTCACAACCACCATCTTTATTTGAAATGAGGTTTAACTCTCCGAAGTCATCTGGTTCGGCGCCGATCTAAAGCGACAGCGTCAACACTTTCCAAAATATCTCAGAAACCACATCACAAATCTTAATGGGGAAAATTGTATGACAAGCACACTCTTTGGGTGATCTATTGTGAGGTAGGGACAATTCTAGCCTTTTAAAAAGGTTTTCAATCCAGCTGTTAGGTGTAGCGTTATTTCCGGGAACTTTGCATGTTAATTCCACCGCGCTACATTTATGATTCATTCCATTTTCTCATTAAAAATGTGCCGATTATGTTAGCGGACCTTCATATTAAAGCTGGATATAAACACTTGTTATTTTTTGTTGGTCTCTTGACCAATCAGATGCTCAGATTTCTTCTTTTGTTTTTATGACGGTGACATCCAATCGAAGCAGCCAAAGATCAGCGTTACTTGAAATCGTTATCTTCCAGACTCAAAAACAAAGTAATACTAACAGTCCATCCCCTGGAAGTGTAAGAGGTGAGATGAAGCAGTCTGTCTTGTTCCAGACAGAAACTGTTTCCAAGAGTGGCACAACTGATTCAATAAGTGAGAGGGAAAACAAATGGACAAAAAATGTAAAAATATAAACAATTTTGGTTGTGTTTATGCTAGAATGTTGGGATCTTTTTCTCCTGATAGCCAAGGCCTGAGAGAAACACATTTATAAATAAAAAAGCTTCCACATTGTTGATCTATGTCTTCTTTTTTTTTTTTTTTTGTCTTGTCCAGCATTTAAGTAAGCAGAATGATTTTCTGGATTCTGCTGAGCAAATTCACTTTGCCAAGGGAAGCATTATAGATATAATGCTCCCCTTGATATTCTGGATTCTTATTTTATTTTTCTATTTATTTGACATAATTGTTGGTTTTACAAAGTTTGTATTTCTGAACCGGACTGGAGAGGATAGAAGAGAGACAGAAAGAGAATCGAGGAGAAAACAGAAAAACACCTCATAGAGAGAAAGAGAACCTGTGTCTTATTTAAAATAAATTCTGTGACATTCAATCTCCATTTTGTTTTTTCTTTTGTTTTTATACTCATAACTATTGATCTATCTATGTGGCATCATTTTAGAATACATATTATGATTGCCCAGGTTGTCCTGAAAAAAAGATGTTCATTACTTGACTGTGTGTGAAAGGGTTGAGATTATACATGCATTAATAGGCAGAAAGGTCAGGAGGACCAAAAATAGCAATAAATGGCTTGGAGTTTTATGGGTTAAAGCCATCTTCCTAATGCTGTCAGGTGGATCAATAGCATAGCATGCAGTTTAAGATTGCACTTGAAACTGTGTGTTTAACATACAGTTCATTGTCTAAAAACTACTGATGTTGCAAAGAGAATCTGTATAACTTAACGCGACTTTAGTGTTTTAAAAGAATCACACAGTTTCCGTGCATTTCCCCTTCAAGCATAAAACTGAACAGAACATTAGAAGTTACAGAAGGTCTTTGGTAAGTTGAAACCATCTCTGACTTGGTTCTAGTACAGTAGCAGCAGCAGTACCTTCTTCAAGTTCATTAAAAAGGAGTTTCCAGCCACCGCCTTATGAGCAAAGCCACTTGAAGGGTAAAATATCTTTATAGTACGATGTGCAGTCAGTAGCTTCATCAGTAAAATGATTCAAAGCTAAAACACAAATCAAAATGAGTTTTCATTAAAGATCCCTTACAATTAGTCAAATAATCATTTGCTTACAATCAAACCTCTGATTGGATCTTATAGTATTGTTATTATTCATGCATCCAGACATAACCAAGGAGTTACTATCCCGATTTATTTCACAATGTATGAAGACCAACATATTTACCAAGTAGCTTCAATCTTATAAGCGCAACATGAGTCTTTTCTAAAATCCAGCAATTATTCAAAACCTACTTGATAATAAGATTTACTATTAAAACACACACTCCACTTTCTGATGCTTCAGGAACTTCAGTGGCCTCTAAAGTGATTTTTACCTGTAAGGGATCCAAAAACTAAATCTTTCTGAAACTCTTAGACTGTAAAACAATCAGTACATCTACATTTTTCAGCTTCAGAGTAGTTTTACTCCACTTCTCATGAAAGAAAAACATTAGATCCATGTTTACTGAAGGCCTAAAGAAAATCAACCAGTGATGATGTACGCACAATAAGCATAGTAGCAGGATAAAAAATGATGGAAGGGGAGATCTCAGGTTCTGTATGTTGCAGTTTTTGTTTGTCAGTGAGTATTAACTATGTTTATCCTCAGAATCAGAAACAGATGATTGTTTACGTCATCAGTCACATGACACATATGGTCACCACATCCCAACAGATTTGGATTTGCCTCTTCCATGTCTTGCTCTCTTGTGAAAACCATAAAGTTCTTTTATATTTTACCATTTCAGTCAACTGTTACTAATGTTAAGCTTCAAAACTGCTGAAAATCTTTCAATCTTATTCTATTATTTTAGTCAAGACGGCAAACTTTTACAGCATTGTGTCTTATTTAACTTCGCACAAACAAGCAAAAATACCAGCTCTATAAAAGTAGATCCACAGATCCAATCCAAGCGAAGGTCCACCCGAAGGGCCCACACACACAGTATTATATCATTGTCAGGCAGTCAACTAGTCTTGTATAACTTATCATGAGAAGAAAACAGTTGCCCTCTCTTTGCCACCTGGCAGTCAACACCGTTTCTTCTTTTCTTTCCTTATCTGACTGGTCGGAGTCTACAAAACGTCTGACACCAGAGCGCTGGAATGGAAAGCAAATGCCTGTATGTGTGCTAAGAAGTGCCTCCCCATAAAACCCAAGCTGTCCAAATTAACCCACTTTAACCAACGCTCCCCTTACGGACTAAATAGCCAACACCGCTACATCTTCCTGTGACTAAATAAATAAGACTAATTGGTATTTGAATAATAGTAAAATACAGGGTGACCAGTGCCACTGCTGTTCTGCTTTTCCATCTTCAGTGTCAACATCAGCAGACATCTGGTAAAATTAAGCCAAATAATGTTCTCCAACTAGATGTTTAATTGAAAAACCAGAAAATAACCTTATTGAGGATCTAAGCTGTATCACAGACATTGATCAACTTCTCAATTTTAAGGTGAATTGGGGCAAAGCCGAGATCATGATTGACTGATCAAACTGCTTTGTTTGGAGGACACTCAGCCAGCAGCTGTTTATCACACTGCATGTCCTGTTTCATGTAATATGAGAGACTGATTGATTATAAACAGGAATCAATATCATTGAACACGCCTGCCCGGATGCTAAATCAGTTTTAAACACAACTACACACCAACGACGGAGCAGACACATAAAATAAACAACACAGATGCTCCTCTCTATGGTCATGCATGGCTGATAAGAAAACAGACACTAAAAGCTTCCTTTTACAGACAGTTTGCGACTGCAAACCTATCGAATCACACCAGTAAAAACTCTTCCCGTCTTCTTTAAAGGACATTAAAGTGCAGAGCAAAAAAGAAAAGATGCTACGCATCAAACACAATGTAGTGCAGGAAATCAAGCTTGTACCAGAGAATGTGTGACCCAAGTCCAACATTTAAACATGCAAACTTATCTAACATCCATGCATGAGGGAGCACACAGGAAACACAAAGAGACAAAGCAAAGGAGGCAAAGGCTTTGTTCGTTGTCAGAGACACTTGCTGTCTTCTGTCGGCTCTGCAGTGACTACAAAGGCAACCATAATCTGGGCATGAACTACTGAACTGGGCTGGTGAACGGATAGTGCCAAGATGTTTGGAAATAGATTCTGACAAAGACACAGAAGAGAGCTCAAAATCTGTTTTCATGTTGCATTATGTGGCAGAACTGTGGAAAGGTATTGAGCCACTCCTCATTGCATAACACTTGGTTTCAAAGCAGCCAGGCTTTCTTGTAATCATTCAAAGTCATCTTGAGCAATAGTTCCCCAGGCGTCCAGAAGGTCTTTCAAAGTTTTTCTTTGGTTATTGGTAGCTTCTTCAGTATTTCTCAAATCTTTGCATGTTAGCATTTTCAGAAGAGCATTTTTGGCTCTAACGGTGTGTTCACACCAGATGCATTTTGAGCATCAGGTTTATATGTAAAGTCTATGTGGAAGCACGTCAACACAGTGAAAATTTAAAAAAGTTTTATAAGGTTGACGCGCCGCAAACGCCAGAGATGGAAAATCCTAAATTTTTGCTGCTTGACGTGGAGTGTCAACCAATCAGAGTGAAATACGTCACGGCTCATTTTTCAGCGGGAGGAAGTCGAAAATGGACCAGAAGGTTCCATCTCTTTTCCGCCGTGCTTGCCGCTCACTCCCGACAAGCGGCAAATGTGGCAGGAGCGTATTGGACGTTGGACACAAAAGTAACAGTTTAGTGACCAGCGGTGAGCGTTTAGAGTTTTGAACGTCAAAAACGCTCAAACCATCTGGTGTGAACACACAGTTAGTCCCTTAAAAGTTACCTATGAATCATTCAAGCATTAAAAACGCTCTTAAATCAAAAGACAAACAAGTGTTGTGTCAACACATAACAGAAAACTTTGCAGCCTTTTAAGAAGACAAAATCATTTCTTTTGTTGTTTCTACGTAAAATATTAACAAGGTTTGTCAGGCATAAAATAATGTCTTCGTACACACAAGGTTGTTAAATAATCCAGCAAAGACCTGAAGCGGGAGCTGAGCGATGAATCTGGACCTTTAGTTGATTCATCTACTGTTGTGAGAAGCCTCATCAGAAATATACTCCCTGGAAGGATGGCTGCCAAAAAGTCATTCTTTCAGGAAAGCAAACACAGAGAAATGCTCATGGAACATGAACTGCACTGAAAATCAGTGACAATGGGTCTGATGGAGGAAAGAAGCCTCCACAGAGCCTGGACCTGAACGTTACTGAAGCAGCGTGGGTTCATCTGGACAGAAAAGAGGCAAAAACATCCCAAGCAGAGCTCTGGAAAGTCTTTCAATGTTCCTGTAAAACTATTCCTGAAGCGTACTTATTGAATAGAAAGCTTGTGTTAGAAGGTTCAAACTGCATTGAAAAATTATTAACATCATCCAAGCTGGCATGTAAAGCCCTGTATGTCTGAGAATCAGTAGCTTTTACAGGTAAGAACATCTACGTCATCAGCATTAAAGTGAAGCGTATCATGTCATGAATTATGTGACGACAGAGAAACACACATAGGAACAATAAAACTGACCCCTCAGGCTTGTTGTAGTCAACATGAAGACATCAGGTCGCTTTATGCAACATGTTAGAAGACAGAAAAACAATTTAAATTGTTTGTGACAAAGATGCTCAATACTAAACATTGACACTCAAGCTTACAGTATATACTCGGTTTTTTCCTCATATTCTGCATTTCCACTGATATTTACCTTTTACTGAACTCGTTTCACCTTTTCTGAGCAACACATTAATAACAAACTCCACAGTATTGACAATGCAATTCTGCTTCAAATTCACTGAAATGCAAAAATGAATAAAACACAAAGACATGCAGAGATGAGGCAAAAGCACAGAGATAACAGCGGGAGTTTCATGTTGTCCTGCTGGCTAGAAGGTCAAAATCCACCTACAGCTCACTGATTGGCTGAAATGCAGTAGCAGCAAGTGTGGAAATTAACACACAGACACAGCTCAGTGACTTCACAAAAAAAAACTTTCCTCCTTCCCTCTGGATGGTTAAAAGAAAAATATCCAGCCACAGTGTTATTCTTTCAAACAGAGAGTAAAAAGTTTAACAAATATACGCAAGAAAAGGCTTCAAATAAGTAAAATTTAAAATTCTTTCATCTATCACCAAGCTCACCAAGAGATGTTGCCTGACTTACTCGCCGAGCATCGCGTGAACCCGCCGCTCTCTCAAACGGTTCCAGTTGTTGTTCCTTTTTTTTTTTTGGAGCAAACTGAGTAAACATTTGGATGTTTTGAACTCAGGTGACAGAGCAGCTTCAGGCCTGCTGACTGTGCACTCTGCATGCGGACAGTCATTCATAACCACCCCGCAAAACACAAACACGCACACAGTGTCAAAACCACAATAACAATGCATGACAGCTCAAAGTCCGAGGCTGAATGAGACAGTCACACCTACAGCGAGCGCTGCACTCATCACGGCTTGGACTGGAACTCCAAGCAGACTCCAATCTCTAAATCTCTAAAAAGTTAGTTAACATTTTCTCCACACTCCAGCACAACTTCAGCTTAGATTAGTTCCCACCATTCCTCTCTTTCTGGAAACTACAGGTAGCTCAAGTATTTGATGGCAGAACATTACGAACTGCACCTTTAAATCTGTGTTTAGAGCAGAATGAAAGGGAATAAAGTCGTTTCTGGTTGGAGCTCACCTTTGCTGTGATTAAACCAGTGCATACCCGGCCCGGAGCCGGCCAAACAGCCCATGCCTGGCCTGGGTGGATACGCTCCGTTTCACACCATACACACTGTCAACACACACACACGTCACCGTCTCACGTACAGTTTGGATTTCCCGTCTCTTCTCTGCGAGATTATTCCTACCAGTGTGAGTCTGTGTGTGTGTGTGTGTGTGTCATCTGCATCTAATGACAGCTGACTAACTACATGCCACAAATCCTCTCACTCCCTCTCCCCTCCCCCTATCATGTAGACGCACATACACTCACACACACTCCTCCCTGTCTCCTCCCACAACACACACACAAATGCACACACACTCCTCCCTCCTATTAGCTGATGTCGAGAAAAAAAACTCCCCTCGCTCTCTCTTTCTCTCTCTCTCTCCCACATAGAGCCTTTCTAGGTACAGCATGATTTACATGACCTGTTGTTCTTTTGTTCTGGAGCATTATTTCAAGTCCTTTCTACCCCCATGTTCATCTTTAAACACACACACACACACACACACACACACACACACACACACACACACACACACACACACACACACACACACACACACACACACACACACACACACACACACACACACACACACACACACACACACACACACACACACACACACACACCTCTGCAGCATATAATAGTTGTTTCTTTAACAATGCAATTACATTTATTTTATGGTTTTAAAATCTGAAAACTCTAAATGTGTTTGTTTAAAGCAAACAGCGCCACCGGTGGCAGAAAAAGGCTGCTCCCGTAATTAGTCTCAACCCTGCCTGGATAATAAGCCCTGCATGAAAACAAAAGTGAAATGAGTCGTCTCGAATGAAAAAGGTAACGCTGATGAGAGCTGCTATCAACACACAAAATTTGTCAGGCTGACTGTCTCCCTCTCTTCAACGCACACATCTTTTCTCAGCTTTCGCTTTCCATGCTGACATGTCAGGATGCCCCCCGTTTGCTTGTTTCAGGAAGTCACTTTCACATCTCCACTGCTAAACCTCCTGCAAGGTTTCCCAGTCTTTAGATCCAGCTGAGGTTTCTTTTTGGTTCAGAAAGTCTCAGGAATCTATTTGTATAGAAAAATGGTACATTTTCAGTAGTTTATTTCCAATAAAGACCCAGTCGTGTCAATTTAAAGCTAAGAAAAGAGATGTTGGTTTTCCCAACATGAACAATTGCAATTCTCTTTGTGTGTTTATTCCTTGTAAAAAATTCTAGTTGCCCTGTTATTGACTTAATCGTGAATTTTCTGCAGGCATCAACCCAAGCATGCATAACACAGGCACCACCGTGGTGTAGTGGTTAGCTGTGGCCTCACAGCAACCAAGTCGCTGGTTTGAGCCTCAGCTTTGAACAGTGTGTAGTTTGCATGTTCTCCCCCTGTATGTGTGGGTTCTCCCCAGGTACTCCGGCTTCCTCCCACCCACAAGACAGGCATGTTAGGTTAATTGCTATGGTTAATTGCTAACTTATCACATGTAAGTCACTTTGGATAAAAGCCTCTGCCAAATGACTATAGATTAGAATATAATTAAAGAAGTTATATTGTTTTAAGGTCTTTTTTATAAACTTTTTGCCCTCATTTTCTCTATATTATCATATCTCAACACATCAAAATACTTAGAGTTACAAGCACAAAGTCCATTAAAGAACAGGGATGTGCACATAATGGCAGCTCTAAGGTTGCATTCATGCAACGATAGTCAGAGGGATTCGGTACAGTTGGGCAGAAATATCTGTAAACTTTTCCCCCATGACGTCGTTTGCTTTGGTTGGTCTTTATTCAAGCAGACTAAATCACATAGACCAGCGGTGTCCAGCTGCTGTTCTGCAGGTTTTCCATGTATCACAAGTTCAATATGTCTGACTCTACTTCATCTGTCATTGTGGATAACTCCATAGACTGTTGGAAGCAGGAGTGTTGGAGCAGGGATGCATGGAAAACCTGTTGGACAGCGGCCCTCGAGAACCGAGATTGGACATCCCTGACTGAGACAATGTTGTCAAGTTGACAAGTCAACAACTGAGCAACAATAAATCCATGCAGTGTTAGTGCAACTAGCTGGTTAAGTGGTATAACAACTGGTATTAATAAAGCAGAAATTAATATTATTAAAGTAGACTAAACATCACATGTGCAAAATGCCAACTCTTTGTCATGAATAAAAAGCATCTTCAGAAGGGGCAAGACTTGACCAGATGGGCACACAATGCAGCCAATCACAAGCAAAGAGAGACTAGAATCATACCATTATGCTAAATTAAGCTCAAATAGAAGAGTGAAAGCAAATGAACGTTTGGGTGCTGAAAGAGTCAACTCCTCTCAGAGAGTCGAGGCAAAAGAGCCAAATCTTTGAAAAGAGCAAAACAGTTCACTACAGAGTTATTCTCTCCCTCGGAGTCTGTAACACCTCACTTATGGCCCTTTTCCACCAACCCCTACTAAGACCCTCTTTCTAGTTTGTAGGGGATTCCATCAGGATCTTCCAGGCTGAGTGGACTCTGTTGGGGTTCTGTCGGTGCAGAGCCGGACTGAAAATGTGACGTGTACAGTTTGCAGACCACTATTAGCTAGTGGTATTTGATGTAGAAGTAGTAGTAGTCGTAGTAGTAGTAGTAGTCGTAGTAGTAGTAGTATTTGACATCATAGGATGAGACTGTGGGTCATATCAGCAAGCAGCATCACAACTACTTTTCCACCAACAGCCTTCTCCGGCTCTGTCCATGAAATCTTCCATGAAGTATCACCCCAACATCCTCCACCGTTGTGCCAAACGACCCTGCGATACTTAAGTCTTGCCTTGATACAAAGACTCCACCCACAATGAGGGTCCCTCACTTGTAATGGAAACGATTGAAACCAGGTAGTGTGGTGTTAGCTAAAGTGGGGTAAGTGCTAGTCGAAAACTGCCATTACAGTTCAGTCATTTCTTCCTGTACATGATGACATCACTATGTAACAAATTAGCAAAATACCTGCCTGATGCCATATTTTAACACTCAAGATTGTCTTGTGCTCATAGAGATCCACAAAAATGTTATGGAAAACAGTAAAAGAACTTACCTCATATGCAAAGCATCCTGGGTTAATATCCACTTTGCAAGGTCAGTGAATTCTTTCTGTAAGAGCAAGTGGAAAAAAAGAATTCAATTAATATTTCGAAAGACAACTTTTTATTTAGCATCTTTACAACTCTGAGGCACTTGTCTAAAACAGATGGAAGACACCAGGCCTATCACCCACTAAATTGACATTAAAACTACTCAAAGACGACATGCAAATGTTGATAACTTAGCAATCCATGTGGAGGTTACTGCATGTACAACCCAAACAGAAGTATACAACTTTTCCTGACTCTTATTGGACATCTATGCAATCTTTAAACTAAACAACTCAGAAGAGCCAAATGATAATCCCGATGTCCCGATCCCGACCGACAATCCTGAAATCCCGATGTACCCTCATATGAGACACAACTGGACCCTAAACTCAACATACTGAAAGAAATCGGCCCTTTAGGGTAACTGTACATCAACCTGTAAACCTTTAAACTATGAGTTTCTGACTTGTTGTGAAGCACACAAACATTTGTTATCCACATACCGAGCCTGAGATAACAAATGTTGGTATTACTTCAGTTACAACTTAACAGATACACAAGTCTGGTTTCTTGGCCAACTTAACACAGATATACTTCATGTACTTGCTTTACAGTATTATGTTACACACTAACAATGATAAATAAAGTTTAAAAAAGAAAAAAGTAATGAGATACACAGACTAAAACAATAGAGAAACATTTTTAAAAATGTGTGCAAATGATGCAGGTCAAGACCATGTGTCCGACTGGATTTTATGGCTGGAGACCGTTCCCAGATATAACTGGATGAACATTAGCTTTGTTGTTGCTGTCAGTAACTAATCACTGATTAGCTCTGTTGTTCTGGGTCTGGCTGTGCTTGGCTTTGTTGGTAAAAGTGTTGATGTGCTAGCTTGCAATCATGAAAAGAACATGATCGGGATCATTTCTCCCTCTGCTCTGCGGAGATGGAAATCCAAGTGGACTGAAGTTATGCCTGATTTCTATTAAAAACTATTCAAATAGATAGTTGTTTAAGTGTCCTGCATCTCAGCTAACCAGAAATAACATCATCATGACAGCAGCGTGTTTGAATAAATCGTGTTGTTAGCATCTCTACAGAGCCTTAAGGAGCCGCTTCAGTCACACTACAATGCTGAGAAACTTTTCAACAACACAATTCATGTACAAGACAATTCATAGTGCTTTTAGAAAACATTAAATGTCTTAGGTGGAGTCTAAAAGACTCTGGACTGAACTTTTTTTTCTGACTGCCGTGAAGCCGGCATGAAGATTTTAAAACTGGTGTGATGCATTTAGATCTCGCAGAAGCTGCAACATCCACTCACCTAGTTGGCAACCTCTTCACCATGGCAACAAACTCACATGTATAGCGGTGCATGGGCAAGACGGCGGACTGGGATTTGATTTCCCAATAGTGGGATTCCACCACACAACTGGAGGGGGTCCCAAAACCCAGAAAAAAACTTTCATATAACTTTATAACTGGAAACTAAATATCTAAGAACAAATTAAAATGTTTACTTGCAGCACCCAAGATAATTCAACACTGATTACATCACTACCCTCTCAGAAATAACTGATAATTCTCACAGAATCAGCAGACTTATGAGCTAATATTGACGTGAAAAGCTGAGTTTCCATTCCAGTAATGCTGAATGAACTGCTGCATTTAGACATTGTGTTCACATATCACAGTGAATGAATAATGCTATGTTTCATTTGTTGAGGGAGCCATACTGGAGTGATACACTTCCCCTCTGTGCACTACAGGAGTCAATCCGTCATCATGCACAACTCGGAGACACACCCAGGATCAAATGTGTGAGTGTGCACTCTGTGAACATGCTGCTTAATTTTTAACAATTAAATATTTGAGCAGAGTTTCACCTGAATCATCACCCACTGGTAATCCTAGTCCTGCCAATAACATCAAGGAAACCTGCAGTTTTTCCCAGACAACGGCCGCTGCCTGGAAGAGGATTCAGAGAGTATCGAGACCTTTTCTAACACCATGAGGCTGACCTGGAACAGCACGGTGCAGGTCTAGGTTCATCAAGTTCCCACTGGCTTCAGTTCACATTTATAAACATCTCGATTTTATGGGGGAAAAAAAAAAAAAAAGGAGTTATTCGATTTGAACAGCTGAAGTGGAAACCCACTACACTTCATGACAAGCATTTTGCAGCATGTGTTAATGTTCTACACAAGCTGTTGTCCTTGATAAGTCCAAGACCACATGTTCTGTTGGTGTGCCTTGAGGAAAAATATACATCTAGAACTTTGTATTTCCTATTTTAATGTATGTTACAGAAAATAAAATAAAAAAAAAAAAAAAAAAAAAGGAAGACCCTTTTCAGGCAATAGTACTGATGTTCTCTTCTGTAAATCACAACTACTCCATTCTTTTCTTTCTTCTTACCTCACTAGGAGAGGAAAGAAAGCTGACTTGTTTTAGCCCTTAATTTAGTGTAACTGTGAATTACACAAACTGATTCCTGGAACAAGAGGCTGCAGTGGTTAGCACAGTAGCCTGACGGTATCCTTATTTCTCCTTTTTTCCGCAGGTCTTCCTGAACAAGTGCAGTTGTACATGTTGATCTGTCTTTCCTGTCCTCTCCACCCCAACCAGTCGAGGCAGATGGCTGCCCTCCCTGAGCCGGGTTCTGCCGGAGGTTTTCTTCCTGTTAAAGGGGAGTTTTTTCCTTCCCACTGTCGCCTCGTGCAGCTCAGGATGGGGGATTGGATCAAAGTCATGACTTGATGCAATCAGTTGGTTTCTATTATAGGAAATGTATGAATTGGCTTGAAATGATGTGTATGTAAAGTGTCCTGTGACAACATTGTTGTAAAGTGGCGCTATACAAATAAAGTTGAATTGAATTGAACTGACAGCAGGAAAGTTGCTGGTTTGAGTCTCAGCTGGGGAGTTTGCAGGTTCTCGGTGGATTAGTTGTCCCTAGGAGTGAGTGAGAGCATGAATGGTTGTTTGTTTCTCTGTGCACCCTGGGTGCACCCTGCCCTCTTGCCTGATGATTGCCGAAATAGTCTTTGAACCTGTTGGACCCTGAATTGGAACAAGTGGTTAAGAAAATGGATGGATGGATGATTTCTGGAACATAAATGCTGCTACAGCTGACTAAACAGCATCATTAACAAACTATTCACTGATGTTTTCCATATATTTAACCAAATTTAGCTTTAAGCAGTGCACCAACAATTTCTTTTTATTTAATCCAAATTTCTTTTATTACGTAGTTCATCTTTATTGAAAACAAAGGGTAACATAGTTAAAGTATTTACAAACATTAGGTTGAATGACTGATTTGATGTGTCACAAAGATAGAAAACTAAATCTACACACCCAATTTCCACAACTTTATGTCACAATAGATGTTGAAATACCACTCTGAATCACTCTGATGTCATCTGTAGGAAGTCTAAACCACACAAACCAAAGGTTCTACCAGCAACGTTCATTTTTGTTTGTTTGTTTTATAAATCTACTCCAAGAGTGGTTAAACCTCTTTTAGCTGCAGAGTGAAGTTCTTCTCTATTTTAACTCTGTGGTTTAGGTTTTATAACTGATCAGTGTAAAGTATACTCATTGTGTAAGACAGTTTCAGGTTACAGGCCTGTGTTAAGTCAAAAATGGCTTTTTGAGTTATTCCCAAAATATTGTGGATGAGTATAATTATATAGATTTTTGCAGGTAACAGTCATTTGCAATCTTGCCTTGAAGCAGCACTGTTGAACTTTGGTTCTCTGCAGCCAGTAAAGGTCAGTCCAATGTTAACTTGTCTTATTTCTTGCTGTCACTTTTTCTCTCTTTTCATCACTTCCTCTGATAATGTCCGATTGTGTCCCTTTGCTGACTCAGCTATGGTGCGTGTTCAATGTGGCCAGTGTCTTGATATTCAGTTGCTGATGTGATGCTGCGCAAAAAGCAAAATACAGCCATCACATGATGCTCTGGGCTGAAAAAGGAGTTGTGAAGCGTGGGTTCTCAGCCTGGGGACACAGCAGAGCAACAATGGCTCCGGGATGGTGCATAATTAACACAATTGTGCCACAGAAACAAGTCACAAGCACCGAGTTTTAAAGTTGGAAACTTGTAGTGTCACTTTAACACGGCACAGACTAACTTCTGCAATCTAATACATGTTCAGGATTGCTTTCTGATCATTACAATTTAAAGTAAATAGAAATTCAACTAAATTATTATTAAGAAGAATGAGATATAGGGAAAGTTTTATGTTTACATGACCAGTCAAATGTTTGGACACACTTTCCTATTGGATTTAATGGAAAAGTGTCTATAGTAGTTTGACAGGTAGTGTATTTCAAGTACAAAAAAATTAAAAAAAAAAAAACCCAACATAATTTCTAAAAACACTTTAAACTGCCAGCATCACTGAACTAAATGCAACTAAAGATTTTAACCATGGTGTACAACTGCAGATCAGATTGCTAACGTAATTCAAGAGGAATACCTCTGCGTTGTCTGTCTTCATCTGTTTTTATTTTATTTTTTAATCATGATGTCATTCTTCCCTGAGCTCAGGTAAGGAAGGTAAGAAAAGCAGCATACAGACAATTGGAGAGATAAAACTTTAAATGTGAAGCCCCCTGGTGACTAATAAAAAAAAAAAGGTCTCACTCTAGATATCTCTTTCATATATAATTTTTTTATATCCTCTTAGTGATTCTTCAACAAAATGCAAAAAAAAATAAAAACTACACAATATGCAATCTTAGAAAGACTACATCTTTTATGGACGCTCTTTTTCAACCCAATCATGGAGCCCTAACCCATCACCAATTAATTAGCTGGTTATAAAATATTTTAGCGGTGCTGTCCTTCTTTCAGTGTCACTAGTATCAAATTCAACATTTTCTAAACACGACACTGAAAAAGCCATTTTCTCTACATTTCTGTTAAATAAAGTTTAAAAAAAAAAAAAAAATTTTAAAAAAAGGGGAAGCAAATGACAGGTTTAAGTTTTTGTTGTAAATGGAGTTCACAACTTAAGAGTTGTGTCTTTTACAACAGAAGACACAAACGTGCCAAAAACCTGCAGTCTTTAGCGTGTGTGATGAGATGATAGTGGTTACTGCAGTTAAAAACAATAAATGAAAAACATTAAAAAGAAGAAGTTACTTTTTTTGGTCAGCCGCCAAATCTGAAACATCTGCTGCGCACTCCCTCTGGTTTGTACTGGAGTTGTTTCTGTATGCGTGTGCACACACACACACACACACACACGAGAGAGACAGCCGTCTTCTCGGTCAGTTGGACACGGCGCACTTGGAGCACACAAAAAACTTCAACGTGCACCTGCTGCTGTGGAGAGGACTGCGCATTTGTGCATTTGTCAGTTTGTGTGTGCACCAGAGTGTGTCAGTATCTGTGTAGGAGGGATGGACAGCTGATCTCTGCCCAACTGCGTTGTGAACTGCACAAGCGCACATGCAAGCACAAATGCTGTCAAAAGATACTGTACTAACGCGGGTGTGCATGCTTCAGTTGGATCAATAATAACCCCAGGAAGGAGGGTTGTTTCCTTGGACCATTTACATTTATAAATGATAAGAAGGTGTAAAACTTTTGCTGCTGGAAGCCAACTTTAGGTGTTGGTAAATCAGCATTTTGAAGCTTGTGCTTTGCCTTCAGTATAAAGTAAACCCAATCTTCCACAGATGAACCCCCAGAAACATTCATTAGTCTTCATTTTAGTTTTTACAATGAAGAGTTTGTAAATTATTTGAATAGTAGTCGATGCGGTCAAATATCTCGCACACAAACACAAAGAGGGACGAGAGCGGGGGAGCCACAGAGAGTCAATGAGAGCCGCACAGAGAGAGACGGTCTACTTCCTGACTGTGATTAATTTCTGTTACTAAGCAGCTCTATGGTAACACAGACATCCATAGCTACACTGAGCTTAGAGCTGCTTTACAGTACAACCACATAACAGAAGCTGACCACAGTCTGATAATCCTGGTTGGGTCACGAGGTACAATATATAATCACACATATAAACACAGTGCGTTCTTTGAAAGGGCTGTCTAAAAAAAAACACACATCAGTGATTTGTTACTGTGCCAACAGCAACTGATCTCATGTTGAAAAGAAATGCAACTTCATTCAGAATTCATGTCTCTTCTTTGAACCTTAGTTCTGACTCTCTAATGATGGTGAGAATTTTCCAGAAATCAGCTCATCTTTTACATAAAACAAGCTTCATCCCTGCAGTGTCCCCATAGCATGCGTCCTCCTGTCGCCAATGTGAAATGCTGAATAAAAACAAGCAAACCAAGCTGTGTCGGCCTCAGTAAGACTTTTTACTAGCTTCTACGGAAAAATAAAAGATCAAAACGACAGTTTTTCTATAGACAACTGCTACAACTGGCTCAAAAGTTGTAAAGAAAAAGAAAAGCAGTCGAATGCCAGAGAGTGTGACCTGAATGAAGTTTAGTTACTGTGCAAGTTACTCAGGTTGCTGGCATCTTTACAGCAATTCCCTGTTTCCAAAAAGGAGCATCTCAGGTAGCTACAACCGCGGCCTGTATGTGTCCCGCGAAGGCTTGTTATGCTGTGAGCTTGTGAGCAGCTCTGTGGAGTCACTCTCCCTAACTCAGCTCTGCTGTCAGTGCTGGAGAATTACAGCCGCCGTCAGCTCCAGCTAACCAAATTAGCACTTGTTATGCAACCTGCTGCACTTGGCTCCCAGGTCTGGCGCTCAACCCAGCACAGCTTTCAGCACATATTGACCGTACACACACAATATTGTTTAAGCCTGATATGTACATATTTAATATGATGCTGATCCTTTTAGATTTTTTGCTGAGAATTAACAAGACAATGGCGGAGAGAGTTCAATCAAATAAATGCACGATTTTCTACAACAAACAGTGGTGTCATCACGTCTCATATTTGAAAATGATGAACCCATTGACTCTCACTTACACTGATTAATTCATCACAGCCTATGTCTCATTTCAGCCTGTCTCAGTGCACAGTGTGGGGCACAATTTGCAAGTATAATAAAGTCTTAGAGGAAAGGGTCTTTAGATGGGTCAGGTATCCATCTACAGACGCAAACATTTCCTCTCCTAGCAACAATCTTTTCATGTTTATAGTGACAATTACGTTCATTCTTCTTGGGATTTCACCTGATTTCAAATGTTGATCTGATACTAAGAGTTTCTGTATTGTGAATTTGTCTAATAAAGTCATACAGTAACTAATTATGATCATTAACCAAGAATGAAATGTTAACCGAATTAAATGAAAAAATTATTAGCTTTAATCCTGCATTTATGTAGAACTGTGCTGCGTGAAATGCTTGGTCAAGACAAAAAAGAGGCTTATTTAAGGCAGAGATTTCACTGTATTTCATATCAGAGCTCTTCTTTACCTCCTGAGGATCACTTACTTCTTAAAAATAAGAAATAAAAAAGCGTTCTTTAACACTGCAGGTTTAAATGATAGGTGATACAAACTACTATGTTGCACAGATCTGTGGTGGTTAGCTTTGTCACCACACAGTAAGAAAGACCCCGTTTGGATCTCAAATGGTTTTGGCAGAGTTCTCCCCAAGCTTGGTGGGTCCAGCTTCCTTCCACAGTCCTAAAACCTGCTCATGTGGGGATCCTAATTAGACTGATTGGTTGGTTGTCGACCCTGTGATGGACTGGTAACTCATCCCCTCTCACCCGATAGCAGTTGGGATATTTGGATGAAGATAACGGATGGATGGATGATGCAAATTACTCCACACTGCATGGCCTTTTGGATTATGAGTCAAATCAAATTTGCAGCAGCAGCTAAACATTTGGTCCACCTCTATGTGGGTTGATGTGCACTGAAGACTTTTTTTTCTTTCTAGTTTCTGTTACAAAGAAATTCATGGCCTTAACATTGGGTTCGGTTACATGGTGTTTCTAAATTGAGAATTAATCATTCAGAATTAAATAATTCGGAACTAACTTAATTCTCTTACGAGTTTACATGAAGATAATTCAGAATGAATGTTTACTTGAAACACGTCCTCACTTAATTCCTCTTTAGAGCGGTGGGTTGGGAAGGGTTCTGATTGGACAGAGGGTGGACGTAACGTATGACGTAAACCGGAAATAAACAAAGTTGGCTCCCTGCTTCTCGTCTTTTCAGTCATAACTCGTAAAAACTACATAAGTACCAGTTTCGCCGCTATTTTTATTATAATTTTGAAGTACCAGCTCAACACGAGCATAGTACTTCACTTTTTGCAGCAACTGAGAAGGAGAAGGAAAACAGACCACCGAACACGGGAGGCAAAACAACACGCGTCATCGGGACAGGACAAGGTAACGAGCATGCTCAGAATGACCAGAATTAGCGTAGAGCGAAATTAAGGTTTACACGACAGAGGAATTAAGTAGATCAGAATTAAAAAGAGAATAAACCGGAATTAAGTTTAATTCCAAATAAAAATTAACATTAGGAATTAAGTGTTTATATGCTCGTTTTTCATCAGTTCAAAGCTGATTTAACTTTTATTCGGAATTAAACAGGAATTTAAACTCCCATGTAAACGCACGGATCGGGTTATGACCCTTCAACTTTCTTCATCCAATGAATGTGGCCATGTGAATATGCTAATACAACCTCACACACATCTTCAAAAGCTAGGCCTGCAAAATATCTTCCAACTTAGCACAATTTGCTCTCTTGCATTCACTTTTTCAAGACTAAATGACAATAAAATAATGATGAAGGCGGCTATCTGTCATTCACTGATCAGAGCAAAGCAGGACAAAGCGGTCTTCGCCCCTGAGCAGACAGCAAGCCAGACCAGGACGCCACAAGGGAGTAACCTTTAGCCACAGCGGGGTAGCCAAAGGTTTCTTACCCACCAGCTTGAATGGAGGAATTATTAATAAGAAGGAAAAACAAAAAAACTTACCAGTTGACCAACATGCATGCTCATACTCATTGTGTCTCCCGGATAGTTAGTCATGTGGTAAAACACAGCTGTTTGTTGGTTCCCTTCCTTCAAATTTGCAGGTCTGTTCGTACAAGACAGACAATCCAGACATGTGTCCTCTCTGGTGTTTAAATAATCTTATTTCATCCCATCACTCTTATAAATATTACAAAACTACCAAGTCTGCCATTTTACAAGAACAAAACCCGACAAGTAGCTTTTTTAAGCTAGCATGTGCTAAGCTCTCCATGCTAGCTACAGTAGCCTTTTTGGTTGCAGAGATACAATTATTTCATTATGGGTGTGTAATTTTTTAGCCTAACTCAACATGAATGAATAAATTAAATGAAACACCATATGGACATGTTAACAAGGTTAAAACATGCATTTTAGTCCAGGGAGGTTTTAATAAACTAAATGGCCTATAAAATCTGTCAAACGGAGCTTGATAAATACATTGGTTGGCTGATAACTTATAACAGATGTTATTTTGTGTTGCCATACATGGAAGGTAGTAACTCCAAAGTGGAAAAGTGAAAAAACAGTTAGCTGTTCTCATGTACCGTAGATATAATAACTAATATTTCAGATTACATATTTCAGTCCCTGAAAACGGTTCTTTCCAGAAACGACTCAACAGTCTTGGTTGTTCCTTGTGGTATAAAAGACCAAATATCTCCGACAATCCCTGAGAGAACAGAGAGATGTTAACTTATATTTGGCATGAACATCCTCTAGCTGCATTTTTCTGAGAGAGCAATTACAGTGATTATGGTGTTCTGGCACTGCAGGAGGCTTTCAGCAGAGTCATGACATGGTACTGTCAGAGTGTGTGTGTGCGTGTGGTGGTTAATTAGAGCACTTGGTCTCAGGAGGATCAGACGCTGAAGACGACCGTCTCTGCTACGTGACAGAAAGCCAGGGGCAATATGTGTCTGATTAGTTGGTGGCAGCAAGAAGGGCTAGACATAAACAAGCACAGATAAGTAGTAAAGCTTCAACACACCCACAAGTACAGCTCTTGGTAAATCCCAGGTAATGTACAGAAGACAAACCATGAGTAGAAGCACATGAGCAAAGTACAATAAAGAACATTCACAAAATAAAAAAAACAAAACAAAGGAAACGCTGTGGATCGGTGCCACACTGGTGGATCTACTACGTCATTGTAGTACACAAGTATTGTGTTCAATGTTGACAATAGCAACATAAACTTGAAGGTTTTGTCAGCTAGTGTAGGGCGATACAAGCTATCGGCAACCACTAAAGAAACAGAAACTTAAATAGTCTTTTTTTACCTGCCACACAGCTGCTTTTGGGACCTGCAGTGTTGCCAAAAAAACCTCACAGTCTTCTCACAACCATCATGTACAACAACTTTGCCGTTTGTTGAGCTGAAATAGCTCCGCCAACAACTGTGTTTGCATTCATTCATTCATTTTCCGAACCGCTTATTCCAATTCAGGGTCGAGGGGAAGCTGGAGCCTATCCCAGCTGGCTTTGGGCGACAGGCAGGGTACACCCTGGACAGCTCGCCAGTCCATCGCAGGTGTTTGCATTCAGCAATAGTTAATTCGATAATACTTAAAATAAAAAAAATTTTAAAAAGAATTTTATGGCTAATTTCCTTGTTTTTATTGCTGTTGAGATTGTTGCTGTTTTTAATTGTTGTTTCTTTATTTTATTTTTATCTATATATTGCTGGGGTTTTTTTAACCCTACTTATTGTAGCACTTTGAGATTTAGTTTAAAATGTAAAGTACATATAATTATTATTAATTTTGTGTATAATTATGATTATTATAAACTGGACTGACTGAGCAGCATGCTTCTGTGCCGTGATTAGTGTATGACTGTGGCAAGTGGAAGAAAAAGTACCAACTGCGTGTCATTTAGATGACATTTTCATCCTAAATCTAGTATTCACTGCATTATTGCTGAATTTACCACAAATTACCATTTTTCTTTAAATGAGAATTTGGTATAGATGTATAAATATTTCAATTCTGCACATCATTAAAAGGCAGGTCAGTCATTCTGCTGCAGCGGGAATGGCAGAGAAGAAAATCTTGCAATTAAAAAAAGCAACAGTCAAATCACAACTAAAAATAAAAGACAAACCACAAGTAAATAAACATAAAAAAGCTTGATGACTGAGGGCACTGTGGAAAACAATAAACAACTGAGGAGGAAAGGGGAGTGGACGATGACACATTCCTTTAAAATACAAGATTTAGTGCCATTAAATCAATGGCAACTGATGTGTGAGAGGAAATAAATAACTATATTTAGACAGCTCACATTTGGCAGATGCCAATGTGTCACTTCGATGCTTGGTAAAAGAAACATGGAACAGAAGCAATGAAAAACAATCTCATGGGCATTTATTCAGAGATAAGTTGGAGGAAATTAGGCTCTAAAAAAAAACAATTTTCTAACTCAACTGAGCATCGCTGTGTGATCCAAATCGGACCAACATGTCCGCCGTGTCAAACTGAATCCTCTACGAGAGTTACAGAATCCTATATGAAGAGGACACAATCACTGCAATGTCAGCTAAATGAAGAATTTGAGTCTTGAGAATAACTATCCATCCAGTACATCTTGACTGTTCGGGCCTGTCAGAAATTTCCTGAAAAATGTTTGTTTTGTTTTTAGGAAAAACAACATAAATTTATAATGGATCTTATCAAGAGGATACAGTAAGAAATTGTCTGAGTGGGCATGTATGATAATTAAGAATTCATAAAAACTACTAAAGGACCTAAATCCAGGTGAGGCGAGGGGACAGGAAGACAACTGTCCCACCAACCCGAGAAAAAAAGTATGAAATAGTGGAGATGAGTGTCTCCTAACTGGTGACAGCTGGTACTGGTGCATGAGGGGTCATGATAGACAGACACACCTCACTGGTTGTTACATGGACTTGTCTTACAGTTAATTACTCACCAGCGAATGCTTGACAAAGACAGTTTTATCTTGTTAGTTAGTGTGTGCCTGACTGTTTATTTTCTCACCCATAGAAACAGCAGAAAACAGGACATGTATTAAAGGTAGAGTATGTAAGATTTTCAATATTTTCAAAATAAATTAACTAAAAAAATAACTAGATTCATAATTATTTTTTAAACATGTAGGTTCCAGTCTGTCCATATTTGATGTGTTTTTAAATTATAAGTTTAATTAATGACAAAGACCCTTCTTAAACGTTTGCCTACCAGTAAAAAAAAAAAAAAAAAAAAGTGCTTTTTGTCATATGTCATTAATTAAACTTGTAATTTAATAACACATCAAATATGGACAGACTGGAACCTACATGTTCAAAAAACCCAATTATGATTGTAGTTATTTTATTAGTTAATTTTTTTTTTTTAAATATTGAAAAGCTTACATACTCCACCTTTAAAGAATTGTAAAGACCCTTAAAGTCAACTTAATTATAATTAAAGTGGTATTGCATCAAGGTTTTAACGCAAACTGTTTCAAAATCTGCAAGTGTTTCTTCAGTACGAGTATGCTTGCAAAGGATGAGCCCTTGTAGAGAACTTACTATGTAGAAGTGCAGAGTCAAGTCTTTACACCTTCCTCTCCCTTTCTGCTGCTGTCATTGGCCAGGACATCATTTGAGCTCTCACGTGGTTTAGCGAATTCAAGCCACTAAGGATTCATCACTGGGCAAGCAGCCAATCTCATGTTAGGAACTTGATCTTAAGTGCATTCCTGCACTCTTGCAGCAGCACTACAATGTGGCTTTGGCATTGAGAAATATTGTCATAAAGAACACTGATATATTTATCCAGAGAAATTACAACCCTGGTGGTGAAAGCAGCGTTTAATCGTAATAAAATGGGTTTAAAAAAAACAGAAAACAAAATAACGTGCTAACCAGGGGAATCATACACACACACAAGCATGCACAATGCTTCATATTACTTCACAGTACAGCAAAGTATTGTGCAAAACACGCACACATAAACAAAGCAGCACAATGATTGAGTCACTCATAGAAGGAGGCTAAATACAGACCATGACAACTTGGCATACATATCGCAATCCTTTTCAAAGTTCACTTTAGGGTGGAGGGCAGAGCAAATAAGCTTAAAAAAGAAAAAAATAATAGAAAAAGAACTCAACCAGATAACCTGAGTAGTGAGATGGCACCTGTCACGTAGGCAAACTGACATGTTTCTTGTATTAACATACCACCACAACTGCAAATAAAGACGCATTCTTGTACCTGCACTGACAAAGGCCTACCTCGGTGTTAAACAATACGCTCAGACCTCCACCGCATCTCTATTCAACATAAACTTGAACAGCATGTTAAGTCACGGTCTGCTGCTCATCCTATGCCATGATCCAATGTAAAGGTCAACACAAATTAGTTGATTTGCCACTATTTCATGCATAAAAAAAAGGAAAGAATGTAGTTTTACAGACTTGAGAAATATTCAAAGCACTCTGTGGTACAAATGATTTATATCTTGGTTTGTGATTTGCCTGCAAAGAGCATGCACGATGAACTTTTAATCCACTGCCACAAAGAATGCAAAACACTTACTCATATATCATTTAAAAATACTTATAGACATGGCTTGGATGCTAAATGCAAATTCAGTTTTTCTGCATAATCCATCTTTTGCTATTTTAAACATGTGCCTTTGATTCAAGTTATGAATGCATTTAAAAGAAAAAAAGCAGACTTTATTTTTAACCTCCTCACTTACTTTCATTCCCAGTTACAGCGCTTAAAGTGGGATTTTTGCTGTAAAATAATCTTTTAAATAGCAAAGTTTTTCCCCCTAAGCTCCATTACACTAATGCTTTCTAGAATTATTTCCTTCTAGCTATGCTGGAGGAAAACCGGAATATGGTGCATGAACTTTTCAGAATATATGTTTAAAACACTTCCTTTGTAAAACGTCTTTATTAAATTGCGATTGCAATCATTTCCTGGTGTCGGCAAATGTAAATAATGGTCACTAGTCATTTAATCTGCGAAAAAAAAATCTGAAAATGGTGCAACCTTATTTTTGCAAACTTTTGCGCCTGCTTGTAATACTCCTGATTTTAGAAGAATAGCACTTTAAAAACGCCAACAAGGAGAAATGTGAAATAAAACATGTGGTATAAGTTAAATATATGTATGTCTAACAAAAGTAAACGCAACAAAATGTAAAGTGTTCAAGCACAGCTTAATAAAAGCTACAGTTGGTGTTTTCTTTTGAAAACCCAAACCGGAAATATGCGCTTGTTTTGATTTCGCTTGATGGCCGACTTGTTTGAGGAAGTCCGAGCTGCACGAACCGGTCTAGGAATAACTCAAAACTGTAAAACATTAACCCATGTACCTTTGTCACACAAGCATGTTAAAGCAAAAAATACGAAAAAGAAAAACACACCAGTGTTTATATTTGGTCAAAATGGTTGATTTTCACGCGGAGATAAACGCTTGTAACAACCACGGCGGCGCTCGGTGTGAAAATAAACCTCTAGTTGTCGCTTCTGTACATCAGGAACGTTATTTCCTGAACACAAGTTAACCTTAACGAACACTTTAATAACCCGTAAAAATGCCTGAAATGCAGCGTCGGGACGTCACGGTGAGGAAATCAAACCACCATCAGACAGTAGTAACCTCGATATTCACTGACAGGCACTTTGCGCGAGCGTTTACACCACTACTTCCACAGAAATGTTTTGGGGGTGGGAACTGACTGGAGGAGTAGTGTGTGTGTGTGTGTCAAGCAGGATATGACAGGAACCTTACCTGACAGGTGAGCGGCCATGGGCGCGTGCAGTGCGGGATGTTTGGTCGGTCAGCGGGACGGAGCTGCAGGAGCGTCCAGAGCCGGAGCCGCCATGTTCATCTGGCTCAGAGGTTCCTCGGCTGTTTATCTTTACCAGTAGAGCCCCCCTCTTCTCCTCCTCCTCCTCCCGCTACACCTCCTCTCATTACCACAGAGCTGGGTGTCTCTTCCATGCTTACTCCACCTCATTGTTGACAGCTTTCTAACTTGAGGAAATCCGAGCAAAAACCGTAAATCATGTCAAACAAATAGTTTTAAACACAGCTTTGCTTTTAGTTATTAAAGGTGCAACATTTAAATATTCCTGCAATGACGTCAAATTAAGTGATATTGACATCATCAACCTCATTTTCTGAGTCATATTTACACACTGACAACAGTGACTTAAAAGGGAACTTGTGTTTATTACACGTACTTGCATTGTATTGTCTGTTGTTTATGCACTTATAGTTCCTATCTATTGCCCACAGCTGCTAAAGTTTTACTGTACAGTAGCTTTTTTGCAGTATTGTCACAATTTAACAACAAATTCAGTCTGTTGTATCAAAAAAGAAAAAAAAAAAAAAAAAGTCCCCGAGCAGTGAGCTTGTGTCAGAGCCAGAAATCAATATTAAAACTGATGAGATTCACTGGGGGGGGGGGGGGGGGGGGGGGGGGGGGGGGGGTTGGTCAAAGTTCAAGAGGTCACACAAGTGATCTAATTATTACTAATGGCATATTGGTTTGTAATGATGGGTTAGCTGGGATTATATTCCACTCTTCAAGTCAGCAACACAGCGTATTCTCAAATCACACATTTAAATTATCACAAATTTACATGTTCTCACAAAGTCTCCTACATGACACACAATCACCTCCAGCATAACTTTAAATTTAATTTATTCTCCACTTAGTTTGAGAAAAATAGAATATTTATAATTGTATCTACAGTCTTGCACGTGTATGTGCATTTTTTTTTTTATTATAATAAAAAAAAGTGTTTGTTTGCATTGTTTGAAAGATGCTGCCACCCAGTGGATGACTGAGAAAGTGTGCAGAATGACAAAGTTTGTATAATAGTTTGAAGTCAAAGAGAGAAATGAGGTAAAGTGAAGCAAAAAAGGAAAACAGTAGTAGCGGGTGGAGGGAGAGGGGGTGTGTGTGCACCAGTTCAGCCATATATAACTGATACAGGCATGTATGTAGTGTACATGTCAACATGGAGGTCTGCACAGCTTTATTACTGGAACAGTAGGTAAAACATCCAATTTTCTCCCCTTAATTTTTTTTATTTATTGACATTCAAGCAGTTAAAGTCCAGCAAACAGCTTGAAATGGTAGAAAGGTTAGTGCTGAACAACCAGAGGTTTACAAATAGTAAGGCTTCACAAAATAATGTACATCTCAGAATGATAGATCTGCTCTAAAACTTTGGACCAGTAGTGCATATACGGTGGCACCGACATGCAACATACGGCTTCACTCGAGAGTTTCTGTGCAGTCTGGTGCATTTTTAAATCTTATAAATTTATGGCATTATTCCCTGTTCCATGCTGAAGTCTTGATTATTGTGTAACACAAGCTTAACCTCCACATGAGACCTCGCTGATGCATTCAGGAGAACTGAAAGGAATTGGATCTTCAAACACTTAGTTTTAGGTGCTGCTTTAATATCTGTTAACTAATCACTGGATTGTTTTGGTGCGTTGCTTAAATCGCTGTAAGGATCACACTGTAGCAGTCCAACACCATGACCATCACCCTGACCGGACATCATCCTGTGATGGGAAGATGCTCCACACAGATTTTATTCTAGGGCTTTTAAATAGATAAAATCAGACGCAGGCCACCGTATGCTGTGAACACATCTCTACAAATGTGTAAATGAGGAAGGCAAACAGTACATTAATGAATTTGTTATTTAAAGTCTGCCAAAGGGCTTTGTTCAGTAAACTAAATGTATGATGAAGGGGGGGAAGACACTTATGGATTCAGATAGGGCAGAACGGATCACGTTGTATGAAGTCAGATTCCAGCTGACATTCAGACAGATTTCTGGCTAAACTTCGACACGGTTCGCCGCTCAGCGCTTGATAACTCCTGCTGCTGTTCATCCTCCATAATCCAGTAAAAAACTATTTAATCTTCTCTATTTAAACATGTTTTAATACAGCTTTTAAAATTCTCAGTGAAATTTGATCAGGTTTATTTTACTCATCAATGAGAAATGTTCACAGGTTGCTCCTCCATCTGATGTTCTCTGGGGAGTCCTTCACTGTGGAAACAAGTTTATAAGTTTAGGTCAGATTAGCAACAGAAACCGTATGTAAAAAAAAAAAACAAAACAACAAAAATATATTTTTGCGTATGTTTACATATCAGGATTCTCAGTGGTTTTTGCCGCAGTATAAAGGAGGCGTACCCAGACTAATCCGGCATTCCTTCTGCAGTTTCTTTAGGTGATGGACCAGGTTGACATTAGCTGCTTGGTGCAGGTATTCAGGTGTGTCCTGGAAGATAAGCAGCAGAAAGCTCAAGAGTCTGTGACTTAGAAGCACCGTAAAGGACTAGCCGACTGGCACCGATTCTACATCTGATTATAGTTCCTTCATTTCCAAGCTGGATGAAAAGCATTAAACATGCATTAGACATATTTTAAACTTTTAGTTGAGGTCTTCTGAACACACAAGTTTAGCTTGGTGAAAGATATCAAAACACATGAATGAGACAAACGTTGGAGGGGGGTCTGGCTGCAGAGCTCCACCGTGGAGACAATTTAGATGCAGGTTCCAGACACCTCCACCAAACGGCAGGAAGAAACTAACTTTCCCCACACTCACCCCTACCCCACCCCACCCCACCCCACCCAACGCCACCTGGGAGGCCATTAGACGAAGAAGAAGGTTTGCCAACAGCACATAAAACACAAGCAGAACAATAAGAGAAATGTTTGATATTTAAACATAAACATAACATTGAGCTAAAGATCTTCCGTCTTACTGTTCAAATCCATCAATTTAACGGGCCTATCGTACGCAGTCATCAATATTTTCTGTATTATAATCAGCAGATGTTGCACAGTGGAATAGTGGTTAGTGCTGTGGCCTCACAGCAGGTTGCTGGTTCGATCCTCAGCTGGGGGTGGGGGGCGTTCAAACAGTGGGCTTTCTGTGTGGAGTTTGCATGTTCTCCCCATGTATGCGTGGGTTCTCTCCGGGTACTCCGGCTTCCTCCCACCATCCAAAGACATGCATGTTAGGTTAATTGGTCACTCTAAATTGCCCCTAGGAATTAGTGTGAACGTGGATGATTGTTTGTCTCATTGTGTTGGCTCTGTGATGGACTGGTGAGCTGTCCAGGGTGTGCCCTGCCTTTCGCCCAAAAGACTGCTGGGATATACTCCAGCTGCCCAGGACCCTTAATCGGAATAAGCGGTTCGGATAATTCATAAATGAATGAATAATCAGCAAACTGTGCCAATAACAAACACGTTATAAACTCATTGGCTGCCAAAAATATTTTTTGCACTTTCTGTGTATGGAACATGGACTGTATATAAAAAGATGGACGGAGTCGCAATGACTTCATCCATAGGTTTCTGAAGAGCTGAAATGATGCTCGGTGGGCGGTTCCTACCATCGCCATCTTGGCAGGGAAAATACATATATGGGCAAAGAGGTGGAGCTGAGAGGGCGGCTGTGAGCGTCATGGTGGATGATTGACATCTAGCGAACGCCGAGGTGCCTGTAGCTAAGAGCTATCCAAGCTAACCCAGAGATAACAGGAGCTAACCAGCTAACAAAGATAAGCGGGCTAAAGCTAAGTCACGTTAACCGGCTAAAATCCGCAGTTGTTCTACATTCTTCTGACTTGAAGCGGAGATCGGGTACCTGTCAATCAAAATGACACGCCCCTAAATATGCCAAATTTCGAGATTACTTTTAAACAGGCGAATTAGAAAAAAAACCACTCCCCCCCACAGTTGTCATAAAGGTAAATCTGACCTATTAAACCTTAAATGGATTTTTGAACCAGGTTGTAAACATGTTTATTTCTGCTGTGAATTTGGTCTTTTTAACATGGGAGTCTATGGGGATTTGCTCTGTTTTGCAGCCCCTGGTGGATGAAGGGGGGAACTGCAGTTTCATGCACTTCCGCATAGGATTCACTTTTAACCGCCGGAGGCTCCGTCCATCTTTCATATACGGTCTATGCCACCACCGCAAGACCCACCCAGTCCATGGCAGGCAGGGTCATCCACCACTAACTATTAGGACAGTGGAGGACGCCACCAACGGTGATTTGGCCTTAAAATGCCTCCAAAATGTGGCCCCCCCCCGAGCGTGCACCCAACATGTTATGAATGCGCTCCAATTGCGCACCCAGAAGACGCTCCAAAGCCCACATCTGGTCAAATCAGTCCTCCACATTCCGCAATCTCGACAGATGAGCTAAATGCTCCAAAACGCACGGGGCTCTCTGCTGAAGCAACGCCTGGAAAAAGTCTGCTTTTATAAGGAGAGGAGATCGTACGCTTGTTTGTTTAATTAGTCCATTTAATGTTATTTATAGCGTCATTCAGGCGGCAACACGGTGGCTAAAACATGTCGTCTCATGATCCATCAGTGCATTTTATAGTGCAACTTATTTTGAAAAGCACACGTCCCTTCCTGCCCTGTGGTCTGAGAGTGGAGCCTGCAGTGGAACTGCCCCCACAGTGGAGCTCTGCAGCCAGGCTGTCTTGGAAACGTTCTCCTGACCTTGTAGACGATCTTGACAAGTTCCATAGAAGTGAAAGGCTTTCCTGCCCCGTCTTGAATGGCTGCCAGGATCTGCTGCTCTCTCTGGTCCCGGTGGCTGATGTAGTGTTGGATCTTGGAGCCAGCATCCTGAACCACTGGTCCGTGTCCTGCACAAAGAGCAGCCCGACAGTCGCCTTGTTTAAACAAAATAAACGAGGAGTCGTTGGAACATGTCTCCTCAAACCACAAGTTCCTCATATTCCACGTGTTGTCACATCATCGTCGTTATGAGCAGCGAATATCAATCATCACTCACCGGGGTAGATGAGGTCGGCCTGAGAGTCCAGCAGGATCTTCAGAGACTTCATGTAGTCGTAGAGATCTTCAAACACGGCCGTGCCTTCGCCCAGGATGCAGTCTCCTGAGAAGAGCGCCCGCTCCTCCTCCAGCAGCAAGGCCATGTGGTCGTCAGTGTGGCCCGGAGTGAAAAGGACCCTACCAACAACAACAGCTGCATTAATCTGACTGAGCGTCCAATCAGAGCAATGGAAACTCCTCCGCTGATCCAACTGGAAACAATACTCCAAACGACTGCTAGTGGTGGTTTAAACCTGTGCGTGAGACCATCAGCAGGAAAAAACTACCATATCTGCACTTATTCTGATGGTTTCTGTGGTGCATGTGGTTTCTGTGCACGCTTGGACCGTGGGACCGTCAGGGACGACTTCAGAAATTCAGCCACAAAACCAAACTGAGGCCTGAACCGCAAAGCCGGATCTTCTGTTTCAGATTTAGTCCCTGGGTTTCTATCGTTCGACTGTACCGGGGTAAATCACCATGGTAACTTGGTCTGAACGGCTAACCTCTTTGGGAACAGGTAATGCTCCAGATAAGAGCTAAAATTTAATAAAAAGCACCACATCCAGACCAATCAGCTCTGTTGGAAAATGGCCTGAACATTCTGCCGACGTGGGTGCGTGGAACGGGGGAGGAGAGGGGGAGTTTTTAGGGACACATGAATCCGTTTGATGAAGACATAAAACCTTCTCATTCACTGCTTTGAAGCATTTTGTCCTTGCTTTTGACTTGTTCCCATATCCGTTTATCTCCACGAAGGCCGCATCCAAAATAATGTGGTTAACAATAACGGTCACACACGGGTCACGCTGCTCTCGGGGTCAGCAGGTAAGCAGGTTGAGTGATTTATTATTTATCATTAGCTTGTTCTCTAGCAGGTAAGAAAAGGTAAATCCCTTCTTGTGTCTCCTCTCCTGAAGTCCTCCAGACAGAAGCAGGCGATTACTGATCAGATACAACGGCGCCTCGTCTGCTCCACTCTGGACACGCCCATCACACCACACCTTCATGGAACAAACAACTACTCATGTCATCACAGTGACGATTTAATATCCCAACACAAACAATACACACAAACACACACACACAGGATGCAGAGCCTTGAAAGAACAGGAAAAGTGGAAAATATAAAGTAAGGAAGTAAGAAAGCTCTGTCCAAAACGTCTGGGCCGGAAGAAAGTGAAATAGAACAATCAATATTTTCCCAAATGTCGTCAATTTTCTGCCAGCATTCGTTCCTGGCTGTTGCTACGGCAACGCTGCTGCATTTTGCCAAGATGATGTTTGAACCCTTCGTATTTCTGAAGAAGCTGCTCTGCAGGGTTACATGTCTATTAGGGCTGTGACGATATGCTTTTGGGTGCTGATTCGATTTAAATTGCGATTCTCACATTTCTTTGACGTTGCTGATTTTTGTAGATTAAAAGCAAAAAAAGGTATAAAACTTTCTTTTTGGTCGTCTTTTTTTTTTTATTTCAATTGGGAAAAACAACCCAGTAACCAGACCATCATTCTGTTGCTATAATGTCCAAGAGAACAAGTAAAAAGATCAATAAAAACAACAAAAATGACAAAAATTTTGTAATGGATTATATTTATTTATTTGACAAAGAAAAATCTACTTTAAAATTGTGAAGCAAGAAAATCCCAATTTTCGATTTTCCCACCCTTAATGTCTATGATTGGTCAAATGCTGCAAACTCCACCCCTTTTATGTGACTGGCAGCATTTAATATGCAAAAGTCTGGGTTACTGAGTTCAGAACCAGCTTCACAGTGTTCCTTGAGGGTTGGTCCCAAGCCCGGATAAATGCAGATGGTAGCGCCAGCAAGGGCATCCTGCATAAAACATGTGCCAATTCCCCTGAGCAATGATTTGCTGTGGCGACGCCTTCAGATGGGCACGCCAAAATGGAAACAACTTAAGCAGCTTCGCAGTACCGCCGATCCGGATTGCGAATGTCTGTGATATATTTGTTAATCACGCTTCGTCGTTCAGACCTCTGGACTGTTTTTGCTGGAAAGACTTATTTTGCATCTGTTAACTGTAAGAAAATAAAATCATCAAACATGTCAGAAGCGTTATGATGGTATGAAATCCTCCCGCCGTGTGAACACACAACTGATGGGATCATTTCATCCAGCGTCTGGGTGTGCTCAGCTGGAATCTGATCAGACGGATTTTAGTCCAAAGAGGAAATGTTTGTACGTGTAAACGTAGTTTCAGACAGTGTGCCTTATGGTGTTTTATGCATTTACCTTTACAAAACACACACGTTTGAACGGTTTAATATTTACGAATGTTCGTCTGGTGGATGTTATAATTTCGCATTTTTATATTGAACTAAACGGACCTGAGAGTGGCTCCCTCCGTCTGGATAAGATCTCCATCCTTCAGGTAGGTATAGCTCTTGTTTCCAGCCGTCTCTGCGACGTGGGTGGAGCGCGGCAGCTTACTGACTCGGACTTCAGATCCTGTAGGAAGGAAAAAACAGACTAATTTTACATTTTCTATTCATTCTAAATCATCAACACTAAGAGTTTACATTGAAAAGAACAGGAAAAAGTTGTTATTTGTGGATTTGGTTCCACATCTCTCCATCTGTACTCTTCTACTCTCAAACAGACGTGACCCTGTCAGGGCTTTTATCGCGCTCAGCGACAGCAGCTCTCACCAGTTATGTCTCTGCAGATGTCCTCCACTCCTCCCGTGTGGTCGTGATGCCAGTGTGTGACGATGATCTCCTGGATGCTGGTGTTGAACTGGCCCAGAGCATTTCTCAGGTTGGCGATGTATTCAGGGACAGCAGGTTCTCCTGTGTCGATCAGCACACGTCTGGAAGACGAAGAAACTCCTTTAAACATCGACGTTTGGTAGAGATAAATGTGTTTTGATACAAAACATCATATTTGTTATCACTTCTGAGAGTTTTAGGCGATAAAACTGCACAAGAAGCTCTTTTCCTTTAACAAAAAGCTACAACACTGGGATCAATGAAAGCGTATCATAAACTAATGGTGACGTATCAACATGGAAAAGTTTGGTATCGTCCATCCATGTGGGTGGAGCCAGCGGAGAGCCCACAATGGCTGGAAAGGTAGAGAAGACGTGTAGTTTGGGAAGCATTGTGTTTGTGCTGGCGCGGTCCGGTGTGTGTGTGTGTGTGTGTGTGTGTGTGTGTGTGTGTGTGTGTGTGTGTGTGTGGCACAAAGCTTTAAAAATGTAATCCTTCACCTGGGGAAATGTTTTGGAGAGGCAGCAGGGTAGCCTTAATTTTTTTTTGACCATTTTTCGCTTTCCGCTTTTGCTTTAAGCTTTTGTGTTGTTTTTCTCCAATATGCCTCCTGTCAATCCATCATCAATATCCGCGCTGTCTTTAGTGCCGCGCAACGCTGATAGCTGTATGAAATAACTCAGAGAAACGCATGCATAATCCAGCGTCTCTGTATGTTGAAGAACGAAGCGCATCAGACAGTACAGTACCCAGCACCTCTCCGCGGCTTCAGGAAAAGGAAGCCGTAAAAAGTGGAAAACAGTAAGGAAACTTTACCTGCGTTTTTTAGATTTAAATATACTAAATGCCTGCAGTAATGGGCTGAAGTAAAGGCTTGACAGTTAATGCAAACAATCCGATAAGTGTCCTCTTGTTGCATATTAACGAATAAACCGTGGCGATAAACACTGATGGATTAATCAAACATTATTATGTTGTGGGGAAAAAAGGGGCAATATGAAGCTATCTGATTTATGTAAGTAACAAAGGAAATCTTCTTCCTAATTGGGGCTACACTGTGAGATAATGATGCAACAGAGCAACAGGAGTTGTATATTATTCTCCAAAATAAACCTCATGATGTTTGTTTGTGCTGAACTGAAGAGCAGCAGCGCTGAGATTAAATCCCTAATATTTCATTTTTATTCCAGAAATCATCCTTGGAGTAGAGAACGCTGATATACGATCCTAATTTAATGAGACATGGCAGTATTTGTAACTTTTCAGGGTGGGAAATTGAATTTTAAAAAATCAAATATTGGGATTTTTTTGCTTCACAATTTTAAAAAACATTTTTTTTTGTTAAAAATTTAATTTTTTTTAAAAACATATACAAATAATCCATTATAAAATTTTGTCATTTCGTTGTTTTTATGAATCCTTTTACTTGTCTTCTTTGCCATTATAGCAGCAGAATAATAATCTGGCTACTGTGTTGCTTTTTCCTAATTGAAATTAAGAAATATGACAAACAAAATAAGTTTTGTATATTTTGTTTTGTTTTTAGCCTACAAAAATCAGCAATATCAAAGAATCGTGGGAATCACAATTGAAATTAAATCGGCACCCAAAAAATCGGAATCAAATCGGGACAATATCCTACATCGTCACAGCCCGACTAACTTTTGTCTCATAGTTTTATGGTCAACAACACCTCATATGCATAGAAAACCTCCACTTTACCTCATTCTAAGGCTGCAACGATTTGTCGACAATGAAAATTCATCGACGCAAAACTTTGTTGCGTTAGAAACGCCCATAACGGCTTTGCTAATAAAACGCTGCGCCAGGCAACTTAACGCCGTTTACCAACCACGGCTTTTCAGACAGCATAAGAACTCCAAACACCAAGCAAATGACGCAAATCACCATAGGAAGTGCTGGGGGCAGTGTTGTCATTTTGTGCAGCGTCTTTGTCTAAACAACGAAGAAGAAACTGACGGCGGCGCAAAATATTTCCAAAGTTTGGGGATATTTCACGCTAAACAAAGTGTCAAACAGGTGAAATGTATCGTCGCAGAGTTGGCGTACCACGGCAGGACGACAGTCATGCATGAGCATCTGGAAGGAAAGCACCCCGGAGTCATGGTTTCCAGTGTTCCTAATGGTAAAGTTAGCATTAGCGAGTAGCGATGTCATGTTGTTACCTCTGCCAAAGAGGTTATGTATATTTACCACCGTTTATCTGTTTGTGTTCAAAATGACTCAGAAAGTTATGGATAGATTTTCATGAAATTTTCAGGAGTTGTTGGAAATGTGAAAAGGAAGAAGTGATTTCATTTTGGTGGTGATCCAGATCACCGTTTGGATTCAGGATTTTTTTTTTTTTTTTTTTTTTTTTAAAGGAGTCTGGCCCTTGTTTACCTACAAAACAGGCTTTTTCAAGATGTATCATGTATCATCATGTGTCATTTCAATGCAGTTCTATAGAAATTAAGATGTTAAAACATTTTATTTATTTTGTTTCCTTTTGAGGCAAATTTTTTACAGCTTGGATACTATAGCTATAAGCTTACTACTAAATAAATTAGGAGTAAGCTGTTAAGCTTAAATTTAATATTCAACTGGTTCAGGAGTCGTTCTTTCAACTTACTAAAGGACATTATGTTGTGACTGACTGGGAATCAGGATGACATTTATATGATGCAAATCAAGAGAATGGGCGCGACAGACATAATCGTGACTAATCGACTAATTTAATAAAATTATTATTAACAGATTAGTCGACTATAAAAATAATCACTAGTTGCAGCCCTACCTGATTCCATGTTTGTTTGGTTGTTGCTGCTCCACACCTGACTCAAATTAACCAGTTATAGTGCTAAACTTTATTGTCTGTTAGATCAATTTAAAGAAAGCAAGGTGTATGGAACAGGAATACACTGAAAACCTGCAGAGCAGCAGCCCTCGAGGACCAACTTTGGTAAATTAAACTCTGCTTTAATGTTTCTAAATTTAATGGAATTACAGTACTGTGTAAAAGTATTCAGCCTCCTTCAACTGATCTTAAACAGGGAATAAGTGCAGCTGTTATTTACACATTGTTCATGCAGATGGGAAATGAAGCGACTGCTGGAATCCACCTTCATTCATCCACACAAGGCTGAATCCTCTCAGACTAACTTTGTTGTTGTTTTTAAAATCTATTCTTCGACGCTTATGTTTTGTTCTTGTAATTTCTAGTTAGTTTGAATGAATAATCTGTAGGCTTCTCTTTTTTCATGTTTCTGCCTTTTATTCCATTCTGTGTCCAGATGATCCCACACTGCTTCAATAATGTAAAGGCCTGAGCTCTGGGGAGGATCCATCAGACCTGTTGCCACTGGTTTCAGTCCAGTTCTTGTGTCATTTAGCATATCTCACCCTTTTCTTTTCTGATTCCCTTCATTACTTCCCACATTACAGAGTAATTTTCTGGTTTTAGATCAATATTATTCCTGTTTTACTCTTATTTCTTATCATTCTTGTTATTATTGTTAACCTTGATCTCCTTCTATATGATCATTTGTATTATTTTATTGTGTTGGCCTGTGAAAAGACAGAAAGGAGCTTTATACATCACATATATTCATTAATGTCAATTGTCTCTGTATAAATAAAAAAACTAAAAAAAAAAACCCTCTAAATGAAGAATGGTTCCTAGGACTGGAGGCCATTTCTGATGAGGGCTTGGTGATCAGTGGATGGATCAATGAAAGACACATTTATCATTTTAGGCTTTTTTCCTTTAAAATGTTCACAAACGCAACAAAAGAAACGTAAACTTATGATGTGACAGTCTTTGTTGTGTAAAAACAACAGTGGTTCATGTCCTGAGTTAGATGTCTTGTTCCTAACTGGATGACTTATAGATCAGTTAATTGATTTATCAGAAAGCGGGGAGTTCAAAACAGTTATTTAAATTATAGTATATCTATAGATACTTGTTTCATTTAACACACAACTAGATGTATGTGTTACATATATAATAAGCATTGACACAAAGGAATAAAACCAATAACAGGAAGTAACTTTGTCAAAACAACGCTTTAAAATATAGTTTAATTTCTAAATTGTATCACATCGCATCATAAAAACCTCAATGAAACGTTTAGTTAAAGCCGAATAGAGCAATAAATTATGTTAAATAAACATTTACGTGTAGTATGCTGAATTTAATAGGTTACGAGCTAAAAACTCAGAATTAGACATATTTTCTATTTGATTCGTCATAAACAAACATGAGGATTTGGTGGACGTTTATTTTCCAATTACAAACATAAAGAAACGTGGAACACATTTAATGTTAATCTATTTTACAAAGCCTAAAGAATAAACTAATAAAAGTTAAATGAGAGCAAACTGACCTTTCCCCGGTGCCGACCAGGTAGGTGTTTGTTCCCTGCAGCGTCATCGGTCCCGGGTTGCAGCCCAGAACCCGGACCACCCTGGCAGACAGCTGCTCTATCCGGGGAATGATGGCGCTCATACCTCCAGATGCTGTTATGTCTGCTACAAAACAACTCAGCTACTGTTCACAAGGATAAAAGTTCACAAAAATGCAGAAACGTCTTCTTGCAGGACCGAAGCTACACGTGAGCTAAGTGTTTACTTCCGGTAAGTGTCAAAATAAAAGTCTTTGGTTGAAGAGTCCTAACAGCGACTAACTAATTACAGTTTATTTGTTTATTTCACAGACCTGGATTTATAAAGAATGATTATGTATTAACAAAAATATTTTTATTAATGAATACATATTATATTCATACATCTATAGGTCTTTTTAACAACATCCATCATCATCGATGGGACAAACATTTTAATAGTAATCATGTCTTTCTTTTTTTTTTAATGAACTTCTTGTTGTCTAATGAACTATCGGTGATAAATTTGAGTAATCTTTTGGTTTCATTTATTTGTTTCCTTTTACTTTAATTTCAATCTGAGGAAAACTATTTATGCCTAGTATTTTACCCTCAGCTGTTGTGTCTGTTTCATCTGAAGATAAATAAATAATATACAAATACAAATTAATCACCAAATGTCAGTACGGTCAATCACCTTGCAGATATTGCTGCTCCAGTTGAAATCAAAGAGTGTAAATGAAACCCATTTCAATACATTGTGTAGCAATAAGGGTTTAAAGGTCCTTACACACCTACTTAGACTATTTCATCTGAAATACTTCTATTTTTTAAAATTCTTTGTTATTGATTTACAAAATAAAAAGTCATTAAGATTTTCAACAACAGCACAGCTTTGACATTCTGGTAACTTGTAGCAGTGAAATGAAACACTAGGTGGAGTCATTGTACAGTCTAAGTTCAGGATCTCTAAACTCAGTCTGAGCTGAAGTTTTTTGAGTGAATGAAATCATTGCTTCCTTGTAACTATAAAAATTTAAATATATTAAATATATATATATCATGAACATAAGTAGAACTAAAGAAAACAAGGAAAAATATAACATGCCATTTAACCACCTATGAGCACCTATTGTTTTCTCTTTAAGAGAAAATCTGATATATGCAGTCAACAGACATTTTAGGTTCACAGGCACTTTTTAAAATATAATTTAAAATTGTTTTTGCTTTTTCTTTTGCATAAATTTTCCAAAACTACATGCATTTTAGACATATTGGCGGTCTTTGGTATAGAGTTGTTTTTTTTTAAGCCCAGGAAATTAAGTTACTTGAAGGTTTTTAGGATGAAAGTTGATGATATTTGAGCTCTGTGCAACATAACCTGAAAGTTCAACTAAAAAACATTCCCTACTTTTCTTTTCCCTTTTTCATTTGATACAGACTATCCTGCTGTTTTCTGTGGGATGATTAACAGTCTATCTAAATGTCCTTGAAGCTTTGTATAGTTGCATATACTGTAGGTTTCATGTCAGTCGGATGTAAAAGAGCTGAGACTGAAGAAAACAGAGCTGTGCAGCGTTACTTATCTGGAAATTCTACATGGTGAGTGAAGAACCGCCTCTTCCTAATTCACTGATATTACTTGAATAAATCATCAGTAATTAGTTAAAGAAAAAGGAATTGATCTCTTTGATTCACAGGTTGATGGCTCTCCTTCACCTTTCTGTATTGCAGAATATCTACTTGAAGAAGCCTCTCACTGAACACACCCTTGTTTCCGCATTGTGGAAAGCTTGTACAGAAGTATTCACTACATTCAGCAGCTTGTGGAGGATCCTCTCTGCACAATCAGCTCCAGCAAATGACTCCAACACAAAACCAGCCCTCTTCGTCACTTTGTTCAGCTTCTTTAAGCCTGTGGTTCTGATGCTGCTGCTCCAACAGATGGCTGCAAAGCACAGGACCTCCGTCAGGCTGCCCCAGTCGTCCAGATGAGACATCTTCAACCTCAAGCCCAGTATGATGATCAATCTCTAATATATCCTGAAATGTGTTCACTTGTTCACTTAAAAAGAGTCTCAAGGACCTTCATGATGTGCCATGTTGGGACACCTGGTCTGTGGTCATTTAGGACAGATGGATGAGATTTTATTGAGGTACTGAGATGAAGCTGGACAGCACAGGAAAAGGTGCTGAAATACCCAGCATGGTTGTTCTGAGCAGGACTTCTGAGCCCTGGAACTGACATCACCTGGACCTGCACCCTTGTTCCGGTTCAGTCTCTTCTGTTACTTCGACACCTGACTGCAGGAGACAGGCAGACTGTAGGGGGGAGGCAGAGGAGGTCTCTGTGTGCTCTGACGATCCATGACTCAGATACAAGGTGACAAAGATCCTGTCAGTCTGGTCCACCTTTAACTTGCAGCCTGTAATCTTCTTCATTCCTGACCGCACATCCTTCACGTTGTTCTCCAGAAACTTTCTTTCTTACTTCATCCTGTAGTCCTCTTTCACTTTGTAACCTTTGTTTTAAGCTGTTTTTTTTTTTTTTTTTTTTTTTAGAGGTTTTCAATTACTCCATCCCCCTCCCTGAAGGTTTTCTTTTAATGGTCTTTTAATGGCTTTTTCAGATCCCTGGTGACCTGAAAAAGTTGTATATTCACAGTGAAAGTACATAGAAGCAGGACAACGTGCAGACGGGCTACAAGTGAAACGTGTTTTTTTCTATTTAATTCATGTCCCTGCTGCCATGCACCCACTCTTGATTGGATGGCTGCACCGAGACAATCATGCTTTTTCCAATACTGAGTGAGAAGCAGATGATGAATATCAGCCCAACACCAACCAACTGTCTGCAGGATAAGTCCCAGTTTATGTTTTTGGGAACCTCCAATGGCAATACAGAACTGCAACAGCAGACTTTCTGCTTTCCACTGTTTGTATGCTGAATCAGATCTGTTAGATACAAGCGTGGAGCTTCAGCTGCAAGAGGAACGGCATGCTCAACAGGCTGCACCCCACAGCTGCAGCCAATGAAGCTGATTAAGAAATTAAGCTTGCAAGCCATCCAAAGACCTCTGCGGTGTTGCTGTAACGTTGGAGTACAGGAAAGTTATGGGAACTTTAAGGAATTTTGCAGCAGGAATCATCTGCTCCTGAATTTCAACAAGAGCATGAAGATGTTTATTCCTGTTAAAAACAAACAAGACCAGCCATGACAGCAGGACTGTTATTGTGGACCAGAATGGATCAGCAGACTGTGTTTTGTGATGGAGTGAAACCCTTCAAGTGCAACTGGATCCGGTGGGACTTCATAAGTGGCACAAACATTATTTAACCGATAAAAATGGGTAGAACCAGCTTTGCTATGAGCCCAGAAACCTTCATTGACAAGCAGAAGGTAAGTGTGCCAATTGGTCTATCTTCCCACCTTCTTGACTCACTGGTTGAAACATTTTTACGTTTATCTGCAAACAGACTCAGATTTGTTCATATTGCTTACGTGGAGTTCTCACGAAACAAGCCGTTGGGTCTGAGTGGGTCTTTTAGCTGATTACCCTTTTTAGATAGAGTGCAAACTCCTCCCACCCACCTCAACAATGGGTCATCTGGGCGGTAAATGGTGCGGCCCACTGTAACGTTGAGCTCAATTCAGATTTTTCTGCAGAGATTTGACAGAACTGTAACTGAGAGGCTGATCATTGGCTGACCAGGAATATAAACTGGTGCACGTATAAGATTAATGATAAAAACAAGGCTTATAAAAACAGAGAACCCTCCACTCTTGTCTATTTACATATTTCCTGAATATTCCTGTTGGTTTGTTCCTGCTAATTTGCAGCAGAGAACTTGTGTCCATACTGAAGTTTTTAACTGTTTAGAAAGGCACTCTGACCAGCTGTACGTTTAAAATGCTGCATAAAGCCAATTAAGTTTGAGATGTTGTAAACTTTAATTGTTTCTAAATGAATTAGTTTCATTGCTTTGGGTTTTGACTTGAGTAAATTAGTTTAATTGTGATTTAAATGTGCTCTTTGTAATTTCCCATTAAATCAGCGATACATCCTTTGCTATTATTCCTTTTATTAAGAAATTACTCACCCAGTTTGTAGGATTACCAGACATCCTTTTTTCATGGTTTTACCTGCCATACTTCATAAGGAGGAACACAACAGTCTATGTTATGTTGAGCCCATTAGATCTTCTCCTGAGTGCATGACCAGTAATCTTACATGCATTATACCACCAGATCAATGCAATCATATAAAGCCATAAAGTGGATCAAGATCAGCTATAAAAACCTTCTGGGGGACCCACACATCCTCCTTAACGCCTTGTATGATATTTGTTGCCAATAAATTGTGACCCTTAAAGACCAGCGTAATAGACGGGGGAATTCACCAATATTTACAGGTAGAATAAGTAAAGGGGAAAAGCAAAGACACATTATTTCCGTAAATGAAATAGATCCTGGCATCTGGGAATCCAAGTGCCCCCTCCTTCTCCTCAACTCTCTCTCTTTGCAATTACGCGACATAATGGTGGTGCAGTCGGCCCATAATCTCCCATTATAATCAGTCTCGGCTGCCTCCACTCACTTTCCACCATGGCTTCTAATTCAATATAAATGTAAATGACTGAGGGGGGAGTGAGAAGGTGGGCGTGGGGGTCAGGAACAGTATGGACTTTAAATGTGGGAGTTCGATCTCTCCTCAAATCTACACCTATGTTTATGAGCAGCTGCGTAGGCATAATGATGTGTACTGTAAGGACAAAACTTGTTTGTGTGTGAAGCAGATGTGCTGTTTGTTCATCTGCATACAGGAGGAGCAGAAGCTGACCTGTCTCTTCACCAGCAGCAGTGTAGATGATTCGTCACATTTGGCTTGTTTTAGATTGAATCTGAATATTCAGCAACTATGTCACTGTAAAATAATTCCTGCTAAACTCTTATGTTGAGGTGCTTTGGGACTACGGGAAGCTGAAGGCATCTACATGCCCTGCAGCAACTGTGTTCTTAGAGCTGCTTTCATTCTTTCATGGGTATTTCATTTTGGTACATTAGTACTTCGGAGAAAGAGCTTCATAGCACAAGGTAAACAGTCTGATGCAGTCATGCAATGATTGAGCAAACTGTACTGGAAATGGTCCAGAAGATGCAAGTAAGTGGTGACTGGTTGAATGTGCAAACCAAATACCTGAGCCCACCAGTACAATAAACCAGGGAACACCAGCTCAGGACATTGAGGACCACTGCAGGTTTTAGATCAGGGGTGTCCAGCTTGGGTCGCAATCCTTCAGGTCTTACATGCTTCCTTGCTCCAACACACCTGATTCAAATTACATGGACGACCAGAATCTGTTGTCCCACTCTGGTCTGATGCGGGATTCCAGCTGCTCCACAGTCCTGGATCTTCATTGCAGGATTTTTGGTTTCATGAAGCTCCAAAGGTCTGAACTGCAGGTAGACCACTTCAGCAGCTGGACTCTTCTCCTGTGAATCCATGCTGTTGTGATGAATGCAGCATGTCGGAGATCCATCTCTGAGCCTTAAGGGCCACAATCCTGCAGGTTTTCAATGTTCCCCTGCTCCAACACACCTGGCTAAAATGAATGACTCCCTGTGCAAAACTTCATAAGCTATTGTAGTCATTTGAGTCAGGTGTGTTGGGGCAGGAAAACACTGAAAACCTGCAGAACAGCAGCCTTTGAGGACAGACTCTGGACTTTCCTGCAGTTTGTGGTTCAGCCTGGTCTTGCTGAAATCTGCAGGGTCTTCCCTGGAAGGTGTCTGAATGGGAGCAAATGTTGCACTTCTTAGGGCTGATGGAACCCTAAACCTGACCGATAGTTGATATTCTTTTAGCATTGACAATGATTTCTGTAGATCTTACTAAAAATTTTAGCTGTCTAGGAGGAGAATTTGGGCACAGTTAGTTGATTTCCAGCCTCGGATATGAATTTGAGTTTTGATACACTGGATTATTGCAAACATCTCCAACTTGTTACAAGATTAAATTTCCCTATTAAACAACAATACTTTAGTTGAACCAAAGATTCAAACCCAGTTTGTTTTAAACCAGCTCCTGCAGAAAAAACTGAGACTTCTCTCAATGTTTTTGATGAAATTTGCTGTAGATGCTAAGGGACAATTAATGAGTGCTTGGTTTAAATGTGGGCAAATTTGTCTTTTTTTTTTTTTTAATTTCTCTTTTTTATTTTAAAGATCAGGATTGATTATTACAAAGATGGTTGTCATCCATGCTTCTTGGCATATAATGGAAAAAATGTATACAACTCCTGCAGTTCAAGTTAGATTACTGGTTGCTACCGTAAAAGTGAAAGACACTGACTTTGAATTTCAGATAACAATTTTCCCCCTGTTTTTAATTTATATATCATTTTTTAATGTAGGCCTTCATCTGTCATGTTGGCTTTAACAAAAGATGATATCACGTTAATATAAAATTCAGCTAATATAAAATTCAGCTAATATAAAAGATCCCAGTGAACATGGCACCTTTGATACCTGAAAAGTAAGTGTGAAAAATCTTATTGCGGCTTCAGCCTGTAGTGAGAAATGAGGCAATATGTTACTAAACTGTATTGCAATTCATAATTCAAAATGCTGTGTAATTAACTTTTTCCTGCGCAGCCTTTAATGCAAGACAAAATTAAATAAGCAGAGGGGTAGGGAGAGCGATGAAGGAGATAGGAGAGGAGAAAGAAGCTGGGGAATATCAATTTAGAGGACAAAAAGGTAAGAGAAGAGGGAGTCAGATCTGTGGTAACAAGTCATTCATGATGCAAGGACAGACAAGTATGTCTATAGCTTAGTATTTTATATATATGCAATTGTGACAAGGGTAACATAAGCTGACTTATTCACATGTTCAGAAAATCACAATGCAATGTGAATATCTTTGATTTAAAACTCCATCCATCCATCCATCCATTCTCTGCCGCTTATCCGGGGTCGGGTCACGGGGGCAGCAGCCTAAGCAGGAAAGCCCAGACTTCCCTCTCCCCAGCCACATTTGCCAACTCTGCGGGGGGGATCCCGAGGCGTTCCCAGGCCAGCCGAGAGATATAATCCTGGGTGTCCTGGATCTTCCCTGGGGTCTCCTCCCAGAGGGACGTGCCTGGAACACCTCTCCAGGGAGGTCCGGGAGGCATCCTGACCAGATGCCCGAGCCACCTCAACTGGTTCCTCTGGATGCGGAGGAGCAGTGGCTCTACTCTGATCTCCTCCCGGATGACCGAGCTCCTCACCCTATCTGTAAGGGAGAGCCCAGCCACCTTGCGGAGGAAACACATTTCAGCCGCCTGCATACAAGATCTCGTTCTTTTGGTCACGACCCACAGCTCATGACCATAGGTGAGGGTAGGAACGTAGATCTGGCTCAGCTCCTTCTTCACCACGACAGACCGGCGCAGACGCCGCACCGATCCGTCTGTCGATCTCACACTCCATCCTTCCCTCACTCATGAACAAGACCCCGAGATATTTAAACTCCTCCACTAAACTATTTTGTTTAAATATCTACATAATACTGCACCAAATATGTCCATAAGTGAACACAGATGTTGAAAACATTAAAAGTTCTGCTCTGAATCTGTTCACTAAGCTCTTTTTTAAACCATTGTGTAATAAAACTGAATAGTTCTAAAGTAACCAAAAAGCAGGCCAGTTTGTAGATAAAAACAACTGTTGTGTAGTTATACTGTGACAAAACCCATTAGCTAACTCAGCTAGACTAAGCTAGCCACTGTGGCTAAGTTAGTAGAGAGTCACTAAAAGATTTACTGTCCAGGCCCCTTCAGCCTGTTGTTTCTCTTACCTTTTGAAGAAAAAAGAAAAACTTGGCTACTTTTTGACAAAAATTAGCCATTTCTTTTGATAAAATAATCAACAAGTGCTGCATCTTTTATCTGCTGTACTAGTGACAGTTAGCAGGCACAACAATCATAGTGGCATCTACATGACCAAGCTGTGGACATGAAACAGCAGCTCGTCCACTCTGTTCTTGCCCAGAAACTTTATGATCAATGCATTGATTGCGGCTGAAATTACAGTATTAATTTCTGACATGTAGGGTGAAGATGGCTTGATCAGATAATGCTGTGCTTTAAAAAATAAAAAATAAGGCAACAGAAATGAGGTTTTATTAGACCTCTGCATGCAGCTTTGCAAATGTGGTTTGAAAGTGACCACAGAGGAACACTTGCCTTGTAGATATGAACACCGGTATTTTGAAAATTGCAGTTTTTTTCTTATGTTTTCACTCTTGTATGATACTCATGTAAATCTACATTTTGAGCTTTGATTCCAGTGAGTTCAGTAGTGCTTTAATGTCACCAATACGCACCAATCTCCAGTTGAACATCCCAAAAGCTGACTGTGCCAGCTCTTTTCACAGGACTTTTTTCATGTTTGCACATTAATTAAATAAAGCCAACTCTATTAAAGAATTTTGGGACTGGAACTCATGAAACCCACAATTACATCAAAGTGCCTAATAACACTGAGCCTGATACCGAAGTCGGTTGTTCTGAAACAAACCCAGTCGATCTTGCAAGAAAACCACTTTAGTATAAAGATGGTTTTTATTTAAGATCTTTTTTTTTTTTTTTTTTTTTTTTTTAACAGATTTTTCCGACACAGTTTCATCATCTGACTGTGAATTTAAATTTAAAAAAAAAACAAAAAACAGTTTTGCAGTGAAATTAGCTGCATTAATAAACAGTAAGTGAGCATAGAGAGTAGAAAAAGAACATTTGCTTAACATAAATCTGCTTTTACTATACTTACACATTTATACCTTAACTTAGTGTAGTTATGGACCCTCCCCTGCAGCAACTGTAATTCTATAGTCCTCGGGTGAAACCCCTGATCTATTGTTGTTCTGTAGCTGACAAGTTTACATTTATTTTTAGTCATTTAACAGATGCTTTTATGCAAAGTAATCTATTCTGAGATCTGTTCCCAGGTGGGACGCCTGCGACATGATGATGTGATGCTATATCAGTGTTATCTTTCTGGGTTTTCTATATCTGTTGGTTATTCCCAATAAAAATGGAACCATAGACCTGACCACAGCACTTTTTTGCAAAGAAAATGGCTTCAAATTCAGAGTGGTATCATCTGCAGAGGTAATGTTCAGAACAGATTGATTTAATTTAGTCATACAAAGGCTGTGGTCCTGGAGGTTTTCAATGTGTCCCTGCTTCAACACAGCTGAATAAGCTCTGCATAAGTCAGCTAACGACCCACTAATGTGATTTAAATTCTAAAACCTGCAGGACACCAGCCATTAAGGACTTCTACTGACGATTCCTGGACTAAACTAGCCTTCGCCTGGAGTCGGACTGGGTTCTCTTAGTCTCCATAAACATGCGATATGAGCGCTATCTGTCTGCCACGATGATCAGGTCAAATTGAACCCTAGAGTTAATATGCACCATTGCATTAATATGAAGATGTATGAAAATGATCAGAATGTAAATTTCTTTGATAATCCAAAAGCTAAGTGAAGATAAATAAAGAACTTTTTAAATAACTGAGATGGCAAAAAAGCCCCCGGCTAAAAAGGGGGAATTATGGAAAGCATGAACAAATTGTGCTTTCTCTTAGATTCCAGTTGTTCTAGTAAAAATATAACCATTGGGGTTTGCTTGTAAGTAACATAAAAAACCTCCAAAACAATTCTGTGGCATCCTGTTGCGATTTGAGATGAAGCAGGCATGCTGACACAGAGGCTGACGTGCGGTCAGGACAGTGAGCTGGTGTCTAAAACTGAATTGGAGGATCTCCAACTAGAAGAAAAGTGTCAGACACTGACAGGAAGACTCTGATTAATCCGAGCAGAGACGGAGGACTCTGGGCAATGTGTGAGAAGAGAGACGAAAAAGGAAATCTGCAGTAAATTACACAGAGAACCATTTCACGTTGAAGATGTTTTTGTCATTTTAAGTAATTGAATCAGTGGTACTGATTAATACCGAACTGATTAAAGAGAAAAACAGAAGTGAAAGTTGTAACGAAGCGCAGAACAAATTTTGACGAGAACAACTGTAGAGATGTGACAAGAAAACTGGAAAATGATCTGCGTAAATGTCAAGGATATGATGCAAAAATATAAATAAGGGAAGGCAGGAAGTTTGTTTACCCACTAACAGGTGTGAGCCTTGTTTCTCCACACATCTCTGCCACCAAGCAACACTTATTTTGACTTTATATCAAAGCGAGAAGGGACACCTGCCACCCAAACAGGTGACAGAAAGCCTCAGCTATTTGGAAAATGGACACATGCTTTTTCTATAACATTTTTCTGGTAAATTGGGTGTCATCCATCCATTCCATTTCAAACCATTATTCAGGTTTAGGTCACAGTGGCAGGTAGTTCAGGATCGCCTCTCACCTGTCACGTCCTACAGCTCCCTCGGGGTGATTTTTACTGCATTCTCAGGGCAGATGGGACATGTAAACACTCCTGTGTGCTCTTTGTCGGCCCCAGGCTCTCCTCCAAGCCTGCAATGCCTCCACAGGGCATCTACATCAAATGATTGAATCAATTCCACACTTCAGTAACTTTGTTCCCTTGGGCACAAAGGTGCAATGGGTTCTGTTCTTTCCCCGTGTCCAGACCTCTCACCCTTTCTCTAAAGATGCCTTTAGACAGCTGGCGGTCGTTGCTTGCATCTCTATTTTCCACAGAGTTGATTGTGGTTTCACTCGATCCACTCCTCTCCCAGCCTTCATGGCTTGGAGTATAGTACTTAACATGTTGTGGCTGAAATGCCTTTTAGCTTAAAGTTACTATTTGCTGCAGTTTCTTTTTGCTTTTAAAATCACAATCTGACTTATTATAGGACAGGGGTTTCAAACTCCAGTCCTTGAGGGCCAGTATCCGGCAGGTTTTTGTTGTTTCTCTCTACCTACACAGCTGATTCAAATCAAATGGATCCAGCAGCTTCTCGTCAACCTATTTATGAATTTTGGTCTGCTGTGTTGGAGGATGGAGACAACAAAAACCTGCAGGATACTGGCCCTCGAGGACTGGAGTTCAACACCTGTGTTATAGGATGAGGACTATCAAGTGGCATGAGGTGAGAGTGTTCACAACAAAAGGGAAAAGATGGTTATATCAGCCATTATTACCATGATTATCCACAGCTGGTGTCAGTATCTAGCTAAGATGAATGAAAAATTATAAATCAAGAACATTTTAAAGATGTACTTTAGATATCTTGTCATTTTCACGCGTCCCCTATCAACGGCTAATTCTGCATCTTGCATCCTACCTGACCTTTTAGCTCTCTCCAGCCAGCAAAAGATTATCTTACGATGATTTTGTCCTTTATTCTCTTTTAATTTTCCTGTGTTTCTTTGCTAAATCAACAATTTTGCACTTTCAATACAACCAGCTCCTTATTATAACTTGAACGTAACTCTGCTTCAACGTCCTGTCGCGTCCCGCATGTAAAGGCTATGTAGGGCAGTTTCTCAGCCTCGGGACGCTTACTTATTGTATTTCTTAATCCTTGAAGAAGGGAAATATCACATTTTTTGACAAATGATTGTGGATAAGAAGTGATAGAAAGTAGATAAAAATGTTTTTCTATATTTAATCCTATGAGCAAAAACAAAGGAGCATACATTTATTCAGGAATATTGCATTTCCCCATAAAAGTACCCAAAACTTTTTGTCTCAGGAACAGAACTGAAGGATTTCTTCAGAAATCTGGTTCAATCACAAACTAAAGACCTGCCAAGACGAAGCTAATTAAACCTTTATGCGTATTAATCTCTTTGTTTCTGTCAGCTGTAGCATTGAGTCATTCACATACAGTATTGGCATCTTCTGTTTGTGTGTCACACCCTTCAGACCTTTGTATTCGAAGTGATCTGCATAAGCACAGTGACATATTTTATTGCTTGTCATTTTTCCATAATTTATTCATTTGCCATGACTTGCTGGTTGTGTGAAACAGGAGCTGCATGGTCAGTGGATTTCTGTATGTGATCCTGTTGAAAACCAAACTGTGAAGGTTTGATTGAAGCACCTGAAGACATCATGCTAACATTAGTTTGCTTGAGAAAAAACTGCTCAACACAAAGCTTGGAGCCCATCAGATTTTGGCTGATGTGTTAATCTAAAGTTATGCACATGCACGCAGTTGCAAATTTTGTTACATGGCCTGAGAAGGAGCAGAAGCTCGACATGCATTTGGCTCAGGTCCATGCTGGAGAAGAGTTTAATTATCACTGTTTAATATCATCCTGTTGTTCACTGCTGTGTTTGATGTTACCAGTTAGATTTTAAATTGGGTTGCATAGCACCGTTATCATATGGAAACTGCAAGCTATAGGTTCATAAAATGTTCAGCCTCTATCCTACAAGCAAGTCATGAGGAGCAAAGTCATTTTTAGATATTTGGGAATCTTTGGGACAAAATCCTTATCTGGAAATATGACTATTGACAGGCAAAGGTATTTTATGTGTGAATCCCAAATAGTTCAGACTTGCATGCACCACCTCTTATGCAGAACCTTATGAAGCCCTGTTAAGGTTTGTTTCATGTTAGCTGCTTTTATACTCTAATAGCGCTGCTGTCAGTCAGCTTTTACTCATGACATGGTGCATTAATAACAAACTAAGTTGCATCCTGTCGTTAAACCATTTTGAAGTTTGTATGCCATTACACCTCATGCAAGGCTGATAACCTGCCCCATGCTTTCAGCTTAACTCCTAAACAATTTGTGCTTCATCTTACTGGACACAAGTTGACATAGAAATCTTAGAATGTGCAGAAATGGTTTGCCAGATTTGACAGAATCTGCAGTCAAGGCAATAAAACCATGTTCTGCATCAGAGAAGCACCAGAAACAAACATGGCTGCCGTTGAAGTACCAGTCCTTGGAGTGTGGCTGCAGTTTATGGGATCATTACAATAATCTACTAGACAACTAAATGAGATTATGGAAAAGCAAAAGGAGAAACATCAACTACAGATGACCTCAGGTTTACTTCAGCGGAAAATAAGTCAATGAGCAGCTCATGAACAGTGTCTGTTGGGACTTTTTGTCCGTTAATGGGCTCTTTCACAAACCAATTGAATGTATATTTAGCATAGAGCATAAATGAACCTTAAAGAAGCACTATGTAACATTCTGAGCTTAAAAATGCATGTTTCTGACTCGTTTTGTTTCATTTATGTACATTCCTGGAGCTGCATCCAGAGGCTGAGAAGCTGCAAAGCAACAGCTATTGTTTTACACACTGTGCCAGTAACTGGGTATCTACACACTGAATGGTAAAATATGATAGAACATCAACAGAGGAAGTGAAGGAAAAGAGAAAAAGGGACAGATCAACTGATACATCAACATTGGAATGACTTTTACCGTCTGGATAGATCTCAGGGTAGAGGTGGGATGCAAGACGGATGCAGAATTATCATCGGTGAGTGTCTCACTGAGGAAAATCTGCTATGATGGCAGGACGTGCTTGTCTGTGAGTTTTAGTATCAAGTGTTGTAACTGTGTGACCAACGGTATTGCCGTGATTTGACGCTATATACATAAAGTTGAATTGAATTGAACGGATGGTGCAGTTTCTCTCAGCATTTCCTGCCCAATGCAACAAGTTTCCCTGAGTATCAAGGTGTAAATTTTCCCTAAATACTTCAAGATTATTAGGTTATCACTGGTAACACTGTGTGCTAATTATGAAGATGGTCTGAATGATATATCACACATCCATTTTACACATAACTGACACCATCTTGCCTATGTTAACAATGGGCCTCTTGTTCTGCAACACCAGCTAATAGGTAAAAAGTAAAGCTGACTTATTTGCTGAAGCGGCTTATGGAAACAATCATTGTGGCTACATGGCAGAAATGATCTGTGAAAGAAGCTTGTGATAAAATCTACAAGACTTATCTTCCGGTGTCTTATCTTGAGGAAAGTTGTAAGCCTCTAAACTATAAAATGGTTTTCGCCATTATTTGATAGAGAGCGAGTTACTTTATTGGTACATTTTAAATGCACAGGTTAAGGTTCATAAAGTCACCACCTTGTTTTTTTCCCTGCAAACTCTGCAGGCAGACACCCCCTCCAGAACCACAGTTTCATGTATTTTTATTGGCTTTTTATCACAACATATACATTTACTCATATTCAGCCAACACAGAAACAAATGGATCCTATTCCATCTGTATGAGACAGAAACTCACCTTCTACTCTCATAGAATGTGATTTCCTTCACTGATTTTCATCCGGCCCATACACACTTTGATTACACTGTCATTTATTTCACACCCCCTCCTCTGAAAATCACATCCATGAAACACAGGGTGTGTTTGAAAAATCTCGGCAGCCATCAGTAAACCCGGCAGATTTGCAATTCAGATTTCTCTCAACAAGGTGAGAGAAAAGGTTTAAATATTAAACATGTAGAAGACCAAACATGATCCTAGTTGATTGCATGTCATGTCACCTGCGAGCTCGCTTTAATTACTTATTTAAAGAGCCGTGGGTGACTCAGTCACCTTGATGCAGCTCCACGCTGATGTCGAGTTCACTGCTTTTTAACAAATGAATGACAGAGCAGCTCTCAACAGACTTCTCACTTCCTGGTCTTAATCTAAATCAGAACATCGCCTTTTTAAATGTATTTCTTTACACATCGTGTACGCACACGTAACATGCAAGCACATACTGCTGTACACTTGCAAACACCCACACGTTTTATTTTTTCCTTCAGAAATGTGCACATCTAAGCATCAGTGGGGATTCAGCTCAACTTGTGTGTGTGGTTCATCCTTGACATTAAAGAAATACACATCAGTTATGTGACTAATCTGTGTTAATTGTGGTTTTGCAGTTGAATTAATTGAATGAATCCTAGAATTTTAGAAACTATCAATCATCAGTCACATTGCAAAAACTCAGCCTTAAAAAACAAGAAAAAAAAAATATAAAAATGAGGTAAATGTTGCTTAAAATAAGATAAATTATCTGCCAACAGAACAAGAAAATGTGGCTTGTCAGGAAGTGAGGAATTTTCTGGCATAAAAAGTAAGAATTATCTTGCCTTTTTATAAAAATAAGCATATGTGTACTTAATTTAAGATTTTAAATCTTACTTAGATTTCAGATTTTTGCAGTGCATTTCCTGTGTAAATGGTGAGATTGGTGTTACTGGTGATCATTGGGGCAGTTTTAGTTAACCGTGAACCACTAAAAGAGCTGAAACGGAGCTTTAAATTTCATCTTGTAGCCCCCGTAGCCTTCAATGTTCTACTTTCCGTCTTTTAAAGGGATTATCTTGTTTTTTTTTTTGTCTTAGCCTGCGGTTTAGGTTAAAGGTTATGGTTTAACAGGAATTGGTCACTGTTGGAACTGGGTCAGAAATTCTTAAATCCTTCTCACACTGCCCTTCAAAGTGGGTATGTTACTCATTCCCTTTGCTTTGTTCTGTCTGTAAAGTACAGATGTGGAATGAGATCATAGTTTAGACCCCATTGAGCTGGCAGTGGAGGAAAAGACACACTGACAGTCCTCTGATTCCACACCCACTGTGTGTTTTGGTCCACATGCTGATACACTCCCTCTGTTTGGTCAGTCAGAAGCTCATTTAAGTAACGGCAGCATTTAACACAATTTGTCAAGCCTGAAGTCTGACTCTGGAGGCTTCCAGCTGGATGAAACACAATACCTCACACCTCATGCTCACTTTGTTTTGCACATTTCCCGACACCATGTTTATTTGATCACGTAGACGTCCAGCAGTTGAGATAGCAAAACACGTCTGGAGATGAAGCAGATAAAACATTGGTCAAAGCCCTTTTCCTTAGTTTGAGTCAGATGAAAGAGGTGAAAAAAGTGAAATTGAACGAAACTTGTGTAGAATATCTTTACCTGAGTGAATTGTGACCTCTGTGCAGCATAACTGTGGTCTATATGTGGCTTGAGGCATGCTGGACTTTATCTGGCACTATTGGCTTTGCTAATGAGAAAATATTATTGCTGCACCACAGGAATTTCCGTACTTGCACAGAAAGCACGTCATGTAAACACACAGGCTGTTTCAGAAAGTGTGTACAGTTATACTTACATGTTCTGATTTAGCCATATTCTAGTATGCAGTAGGTAAACTACTGCAAGATATGCACTATGCAGAAAGTACACGCATGGTGTAAAAAAGGAGAAAATAGTCCAACCAATTACTGCATAGTTTATGCAATAGTTTAATATGCATTGCTGCACTTTAAAAAGTAGAAAAAATGTTTTCAATGTTGTTATTTTTATTAGACTTGAATGTTACCACACATATGACAAACTTTGTTTTATTTTATGCTTTTATCTGACTGCTTGCTACTCTTTGATGTAGTCTAGGTAATAAACACACGATGCACATTTTCTTTGAAACAAGGTAAACACGGATGTGTCATTGTTTACTTGAGCTTTTATAAACTGTACTGTGTACACCGTATACAATGAGCTTGCACAGAACATGGTGCAGTATGCAGTACTAGACACTACCTACTATCCAGGGCATGTGGTTGCATGTGGTTAGGAGTTTTGAAAACAGCTATGAGGTACAATTTCAAACTGTTTTCAATGTTTTACAACATTTTCAATATATTTATACTTTAGGATATAATAGTTAGACTGGCGGCCTGTCCAGGTTGTGTCCTGCCCCTCGTCTGCTAATAGTCGAGATTGGCTTTAGCTTCACTGTGACGCTAAATGGGAATAAGCAATTTCGAAAATTGAAGATGAACTCTTTTTGGTTTAACTGGATCAGTTACCTGTGGAAACAGGCGTACTCTCACGCTCTACTGTTGTACGATAGCTTGCAGAAAATGTGCTGATGTACCAGTACGCCATCTACTGTGATGCCAGTTTTGCTGATTTTGGTAAACGAACTGTGTTGGATGAGTTTAGTTGATCATCAGCAAAGCTGCGACAGGATCGCCTCTGATCTGGGACATTTGCAAAACTAAAAATAAAATCGGACTTGAAATCATGCGTGAACTGGACGTCCTGCAGCTTTTGGAGAAGTGTTTCACTATTTATATTTGCATGTGATAAAACCTAAATGAATAGATTTTAGTTGTCAAGGAGTCATGTTAAAAAGTTTGGAAAACCACTTGTATGCAATTGGCCTGTGTTCTTATGTTGACTTTGTGGCTACAGATCAAACATATTAAAGGGGCTCTATGATGATATTTCTAGTTTCTTGAACTTTCTACAGTTTTATATTGTTGAAGACTCATCAGACATATGAGCAGCGCCGTTTATCACCTAAATGCATTTTTTTGAGTTTTCCAGCATTAACTACGTTCAGTTTCCATTTAGACAGAAACGATTGGTTTAAGAGTTTTTTCTACTTCTAAATTTTAGTGACGTCCTGGGAGAGGGACTCAGTGATTGGTCAACTGCTCGGAGAAGATGACCAATCAGACGCAGCTCGCAGGACAGAGGGCGGAGCTTTCTCTGTTGGCTTGTTTCTGGCAGAGGCTGATCTGAGAGGATCAATACAAAATGAATCAAGGAGTTTGTGGAAAAAATACTGGATTATTTCTTCCCCTTCTGGACTTGCATGTTAAAATAAATTAGACTGAAATGTGCATGATAGAGCCACTTTAACACCTTCATGTCCATCACACCCACACTGCCCTCTGTCAGGTGACTGAAATTAATATCTCTTCCCTGACTCCACATTCCAGGATGGAAAAAAAGATCAAACTTCAGATGAGCTATAATGGTGTCTGGGGCCCTTTTCCCATTCCAATATGGCCTTGCATCATGCAGACACGAGGACTTTTCAATTCCCTGGGCCGAAGGTGTTCACATTATCTCTAGATTCATTCCCTGGTCTGAAATGGAAGAATGGAAAGTGAGGCTTAACTCACCTGCGTTTTTGTCACCTTGATACAGCTCGTTCTCCATTCAGTGCAAAGCAATCTTCAGTGCCTGTGAAGAAGAGGCAACATGGCTTCTCCACTGGCAGCTGTTTTATTTCTTTCAAACAGATAAACAACATGAAAATCTAATGAATTTAAATTTAATTTCTACTTGGCTGTTAATAAGTGTATAATTATTTTTGTAGGGATCAACATGATGTTGAAAGCTTTGGTAGAAGTCTCCTTTTTTTAATGACTAGGAAGAGATGTGGGCGTAACGTTGCCACGTCAACCCTGTCATTTTAGAGTTGATTCACTTCTGCTTTTCTGATTCGAATCCTTGTTCGTTTGTTTGGTAAGTCAAGCTCATTTTGGGAGGTGAGATGTTTAGAGTTGCCACCGTTCAGAAATTAAAATAAGGGACGCCCACCACATCCAGGTGGGGTGCCCACAGTATGTGACTGAACAGTCGCTGACACATAGTACAATTTGCCTTGTAAACATCTTTACTGATGCTGCAGCCACTCCTCTTCGCAGACATTTTAAAAAGGCGCGGGTCTTCTGAGGAGCACGTATGAGTCATGTCTGTCTCTAGGCAACCGTAACTGTCCAACACGCAGGCGCAGAGGGGCGGAGCCTGGGACCTCGGTAGATCCTGGGCGAAAAGACATTTTTGCTGGCTTTTGGAATTTATGTGTTAATTATTTTTAGATGGAGTGTTGATGTGTGTGACCGACATGTGTAGGTTGTTGGAAAGTTATGAAAATACGGAACAAAGTGTGTTCCGTATTGGTTCAATCCAGGATGCAACATTTATTTGTCAATTAAAGGATGACTTCGTATTTTACGGGACGGGTGGCAACCCTGGTGATCTTCCATCCAAGATTAATCAAAGAAGTGATCTCTGATCCACTGCCTAGAAAACATGTCCACGTGGGGCCCATAAGGGTTCAGTTTGCGCTACTGATAAGGATCCAACAGGAGTTTTTACCTATTTTCCACTGTGACCTCTTCCGTGTCTCCCTACATGGGTTTCAGCTGAGCCTAAACTTTGTGAGGAGCACCTCTCTTCCTATAAAAGGCTCCTGCAAGTGAGCAATGAATTGCGTGTTTTTGAGGTGGAATGAAAGTGGAATGAAACGTCCACCTGAAGACCAGGATCTGGCAGTACCTTGAAGGGAACAATTGTTGTGTAAAGAAAAGGACTGAAGCTGAAATGACTTCTGTTTCTGAAGTGGCGAGCACTGGCAGAGCTAAACGGGCTGCAGTTTGACTCTGAGCTGGTTCTTCTTCTCCTTTAAGTAACAACATAAACGTCATAAATTACTTTGACATGTTCCACAAAGTGGTCAAATGGTTCTGTTCTGTGTGTTGTCACTTTTACACACATACCGTTGCAGACGAGACAGGTAAGCGGGGGAGAGGTAGAAGGCAGTGTGGCTTGTAACACTGTTTTTTTTGGTCTACAGGTAGTGCTCCCAGCAAACCTTGCTGTGAAACAAAGGACTGAACAGATTTTCCAAACGGTGCAGCAGAAATGCCAAACATGTAGTTTACCAGGAATTCTTTAACCCTGCTGTTTTAAAGCTCAGACAGTTCTCACTTCACATACTGAGTTATTTGTCCTTTTAAAGACACCATAGTAAAAATAGTGAGGCTAATGTGGCAGCTGCCATATCTACACCTGATTTTGTTGCACTCTGCACTTCTGATGCAAACCAACCATTTCGTTTAAAAGAAGAAAACTGATGTTACAGCTGTGTGGATGATCCAGTCATCTTACCAGTAGTGTTTGTTGAAACCAGTGTTTCTCCATTCTAGTCCTTAAGACCCACTGCCCTGCATGTCTTAGAGGCAACCCTACTTTAAAACACCTGATTCTGATTCATGAACGTTCTCATCAAGTTCTTTAATGGCTCTTTAACAGGCTGTATTGGCCCTTTTCCATTAGTATCAGTTTGTCTCAACTAAACTCGCCTCGGCTCGGTTTGTAGGGTTTTCCACTCGGCTTTTGTACCCGTTAACCGGTACTTTCTTTGTAACTCCTCAGTCCAGGTTCTAAGCAAGCTGAGTCTGGTTGTGTGTGACGTCGCCAGACTGTATGTCGCTATTGGTCAGGGGCGTGGCCAATCAGAGGTCAGGGAGTGATATCACTGAAAGAGCGACTCCAACTTGCAAGATGTTTACATTACGTGACAAGCAATGGCGCAACAAAAGTCTGTTCCGTGGTCCAACACTGAGGTGGAGACATTTCTTTGCTTGGTTGCTGAGGAAAGGATACAGAGGGAACTAGATGGAGCGACACCAAATGAAAAAATCTATCAAGAGCTTTCCGACTCAGTGGCTACGGGTAGCAACGGAGTTTTCAGCAGCGTCGAGAGAAGCTGAAAAAGCTCCAAAGGTGACTATCGACAGGTCAAGGACCACAATGGTCGGAGTGGTTCAAACAGACGAGACTGGAAGTGGTTCCAACAAATGGAGACGATTTATGGTCAGCGACCGGTGAGCCGCAGACCAAGTAGCAGATTGCCTCTAGCTCCTGTGTTGCTAGAGCTTGCCGTGCACAACGCTAACATCACAGTGATTTCGCACAAACCCGCCCATTTTAGACCTGGTACTAACTTAAAAGAAACAGGACCAAGCTGAGACGAGTTGAGGCGAATTAAGTTGAGACAAGCTGATACTAATGGAAAAGAGACATAATTACATTCAGGTGTGTTAAAGTAGGTTTGTTTCTAAAACGTGCCGCGTAGGGGGTCCTGTGGACCGGAACTAAGAAACACTTAAACCATTCTTGCTAACTAGAATGCACCACGACATGGCATTGCTGTACCAAATATCTGCCAAAAAAGGTGATATTTTTTTATCGATTGTCCTTTCAGGGACACTTTAGTTCAAAGCTCTTATTGTGCAAATCGCCATATTTTCCCTGATCCTCCCAATCACTTAATTTATTTATTTATAATAATAATAACTTGTAATTCAGTTGCTGTGTTAGATTGTACCATGGAGGAAATGGCGCCAGGAGGTGCAACGTTACTCTACATTGCTGTGGCGGATTTAAGGAAATTTGGCGCCCAGGGCAAAGGCACACATGTGGCCCTTTGATAAATATTGCACTTTCTACTCCACTACTGTATTTTTGTCATTGCTGGTTACATATTTCAAACCCTTCCTGCTCAGTGGAAACCAAGTGCCCCCAAAACAATGACAAGATATGGGAATATTTGTGATAAACTGAAAGAGTCATCCTTTGAGGAGTGACTTCTTAAGCCAAGTATCCTCTTGGCCCTGCTGGGAAAATGCATCATGAAACTGATTGTATGTCCCAGGAAAAACTAGTGATGCATATATATGACAAATGCTTAAACTGCCCAACAGTAAATTAAATAATTTAAAATTAAAATTAAACAGCCCTGCAGCCCTGCTACATTGTAATATGAAGCTACAGCAAAACAGGAGTTCGTGCTGTAATGTAGGTTAATGATCATCTCTATTTTAATGGAAGGTTTTATTTATTTTCTGTTGCATTCCTTCATGCTTGTTTGTGTTTTTCCTAAAGAAAAAAACATTCACACTACCGTAAAGATGTTCTGTTTACAGCACAGCGGTTCATGAGGGAATAAAACGCCACTCAGGTCTCAGTCACAAGTCCGATCTCTGTGTCCAGTGGGCAGCTCTTCACACAACCCCCCCTGCCTTTGCCCAATAAAAAAACAACGCTGAGCCCAAGCGGCTGCAGAGAGCCATTCTGAGGCGGCAGACATGGAGTGGGTCACATGTACACGCTGATCTTCACTTGACTTAAACAGACTAAAGGCAGGAAAACTCCCATCAGAACTGAAAACACAACCAGAACCTAAAAAAATAACCATTTCAGCTGCAGTCTTTAATGAAAATGGCTGTATTTGCAATTAACTTTAGAGTCTATATATATGTGTGTGTGTGTGTTTGACACCATGCCTGCTCTGTATTGTGTATACATATGCTCTGTGTCTGTGCACCCAGTCAGCTGTGAGAGGAATCACACCCACTTCACTCTCATTCCAGCTCGGCGCTCCCCCATTGGTTGCTGTGAATTAGAAACACATCTCCGCGATTGGCCAAAACACTGAGAGGTGGCAGATTGTTGCTATTGCCAAGATCTTGTTGCTAGGTTCTGGGTGTTGCTAGGAGACATGTGATGCATTATGGATGGTTGGTTTCCTCATGGAGGAGTTTGAAAGGCTGATGATTGGAGCCTCGACTACTCTGTTCCTCCATTACTCTGTCATTATTTTCCCTCTCTCTATTTTTATCATTCTGTCTTAATCATGCTATCATGTTGTCACAAAGAAAACACATTTGAATGAGTAGAATATAAAATTCAAGGCCAGTCTCGCATTACTTGTGGCTTTATCATTCTGGCCAACATTTCAGCCAACTGTTCCTGCATGCAGACATTTTCACACTTTGCTGAAGCTGCTCCTGTGAATTTATTCTGTACGACTTCAGGTAGATTTTGCTCTGCTCATTAGGGAGGCAGCCTTCGTTCTGAGCCACTGTCTTGTCATGGATCAGACTACTGTAAACTACCACACAGGCTATCCAGGATCCTCTGCCACTGTCAGTCTGCTATGAAAAAATAAACTACTCTCTCCAAACTGGCGAGCAGCAGTTCAACTTGACTGTAAATGAAATACCTGCGAAATACTGCTTATTGTTTTTTTATGAGCAACATGAGTTCTGTTTATTCCAAAACACACCAAGGAGAACACAGAAATCCTAAAGTCCTCACAAAGTTCTTCCTTTTCAAAGTTGTACAGATATTTGCCAGAGTTGTGCGTCTGTTCTGAGCGAAAATAGTTTATTTCCACAAGACGACTCGCAGAATTTCACATAAAACATTAAAAGCTTTACAGATGGCGAAAAAAAAAGCTGTAAAAAGTAGTAAAAGGCAGCAACAGATAACCAAACATCATTAATTGAAATGATTAAACCGAAGTTTAGTAACTGTGCAGATTCCATGCATCAGAAACATGAGTGTAAAAAAAAAAAAAATGCCATCAAGCAACATGACCAAACTGATGACAGGCAGGTAAATTTATTTAAAGGATTTATTTTTTAGTCATGAAAAGCAGAAATAAACTTCCCAAAAGAAACACTACTGGAACATATTTTTCAGGTAACTGCCAAGAGGCAGCACCATATCCACACCTTATCACATGGTAAATTATTTGGATAGTAAAGATGCATCTTAGCTTTCAAGCTTCTTATAAAAAGGATCAATCTTTATCGCTGTTGAAAAATAATTATCACCGAGTAAGTTTCTTTAGATCCATGCATGTGATTTTAATCGTATAAAATGGTTAATGTGTATTTTATCAATGTCTTAAAGCAGTTACAATATGAAGCGCTGTGGTTTCTTCATTATGAATGTGATGCCAAAGCTGTGATGTTACTGTCAAAATGCTTCATGGGGACACAGACATTATTTCTGGAGGATAAACAGGTTCCACAAAGTGTGCATCTGTCTCAGCTTAATGATGGAGAAATTAATACAGACGTGAAATTAAATCAGCAACTGTTAATGTTCTGAATGCAAGTTTTTTTTAAATTTTATTTCATACTCAAAAAACCAATGTTGTAAGATCAAACGTTAAGTTCTTTTTTATTTATTTATTTGCATTTTATCTTGGAGGACAGCATACTACCCTGCATGCTTTAAATTTATCTCTAATTTACCCGATTCAAGTGACAGCTTGCTTATTACTTGTTAACAAGTTCTACAAAAGCGTTTCAATGACTCATTCATTTCAGCATAGAGTTCTGAAGGAGGGAAATCTTAAAAAATAAAGAAAAAACATATCAGGGCAAAGATTGGTGAAGGCTGAGTATCTGGTTCATCTTCAGTGTTATGAAACTAATGCACTTTGCACACATCTCAATGTTTCTCATCACTCATGAAACCAAGTTTCAGAAATATTAACTGATTTAACTTTTTAGGGTCCGATCCGTGAAAAAAGGTGCAAAAAGTTAATTATTTTTAATATGAAATCTTTGTGTTTTTGCCCGTTAATAAAATTTAATATACTAAGAAACTTTGGGGATTTTTACTATTTATCTCATGTGATGGGTCAAAGGGATTTTTTTTGTGTAGTCTTGTGATTCCTGGTATGCATAAGTAGTTCACAAGTCAAATCACCGTTATATCACTCCATTACCCCCAGTTTCCACCAGTTCATGTGCGATACATTTCACCTGCGCTGTGTTTTCATTCTGACAACTATGACGTTAATTTGCACCGGATGTGGAGCGCCTGTTTGGGGGCAGTCTGCATAACTGGATCAGCAAGATCATGAAATCACATGTTCTTTTAATAAGTAAATTGCTTCCTGGCTCTTTCCAGACATCTTACCCAACTGAATAGGAAGTACTCGTAGAAAAGAACATGTCAATAAGTATGTTAAACTCACCACCAACTCCCAAAACTGCTGGTAGCTCGCACCGTTCATTTCTGTTGTTGTCCCAGTAAAAGGATGTGTGGTGTCAAATAAAATCTTATGATTCTCCACTCTGATGAATAACTACACATGCTGGTGTCCTAAATTCCACGCTGTGCATTAAAACGCTGTAATGCACGGCTACTCATTGTTTAAACCTTATGTATTTCAACACGATTTTGAGTTAAGTTTTTATCATAAAATATCTCAGAAACTGTATCAGATAAGTTGTTTTGGGCTTTCTAGGGTTATCTAAACTACCCAACTTACAGACTTTCACTTTAAAACGTAAAACACGACACTTCATCTCAATCTACAGAACATCTTTGTTAGAAGTAGTGTGTGTTGTAGGAGCTTTGGGATTGATGTGGATTCATGTGAGAGGAAACCTATACACACTGACTCCTCATAATATATCTAAAAGTTCTATCTATAAAACACATTAACTAAAATAACAGGGATTCATCTTATTTGGAAGTTACGTAACCACGTAGATTTCATGTTATTTAAGTGCTCATCCAGTTCAGCTTTAGTAAATCTTTTATTTAAAGGAATACATTTGATCTTCGTTTAAGTAGAAAAATAGAAGAAAACAGCCAAACACTGACACAGCAAAGGTTAACGTCATTTTCTTTTAATCAGTTAATTTAATAAGTCTGAACATTTTTATTAATTATCTGGTTCAGATGGACAAAATGAATTCAGGTTTTCTGCAGCAAAAATAACTTTTAAAAGTTTTTAGTCCAGAGGAGAGTTACGGGCGTCTTAACTGTGGGGAATATCATTGGTTGCTTTTATCAGAAGCCATCCTGCCTGATCAAAGAGGTTTCCATTAGTTAGATGGACCTGAGTTTACGTTACGTCCATTTTCAAACACATTTTCATGTACATGCTGAGATTTTACATCAAGAACATGAAGCAGAGGGAAAAAATCTTCTGCTATTGATAAACCAGGAGTTCCTAACTGAATGGTGACGTAGATTGGGAGTGGATTGCGGCACAAAAGTTGTCCAGGAATTTGTTCCTCACTCTTAACACCATAAGCTAAGCATATCATATTTGATACACAAAGTTTCTGAGATATTTTTCATCACATTATGGTAAAAACTTTGTTAAAAATCCTGTTGAAACAATCTGATACTTGTTTTCTGCCCCAAATAGGTACCAGCAAGCAGAACAATAACGCTATAATAATTCTAACATATCACATGGTAATAAATGGCAATTATCCTCGCCATTTATCCTTAAAATTAAGTTTTTGTTTATATAAAAATAAAAGTTGGACTTTTCTTACCATTTTGTCATGGATCAGGCTTTAAAGGGTGAAACCAGGGTTCCTCAATTCAGGTTCTCAAGTGCCATCTTGCATGTTTTGGACACAAAAAATTGATGTGAACAGATCTGAGCTGTTCATTTCAGCAATGTGTTTAAGTGCAGAAATATTTAAAACCAGCAGGGCAGTGATACTTGGACTTCATTGGAACTGAGAAACACAGTGATAAACTCTGTGCTGGAAGGGAAGTCTGGAAAGGATCACCAGCTCTAGTCCTCCTGGGCCAGTCGCTATTCTGAAGGTTTCAATATTGCTCCGCTGCAACGCACCTGAATCAAACTAACAGGACACTGGCCCAAGAGGTCTGGAGTTGGTGATCCATGACAAGCCTTGTTTTATGGAATGCAGGATGGCGACGTCCCCTCAGGTGCACAACCCAAAGGAAGAAGAGGAAACATGGGACTCTGATATTGGCAGAGCTCTTTTTTTTTTTTTTTTTGTTACTTTTTCTTGTCAGTTTAACACATACAGACACCTTTCTCCTTTCTTTACACTTCACATTCCTCCATCAGTATATTTAGACTCGAGCCACATCCACTAGTACCCAACACAGGAGTGTATTCACACTAACAACTCTAAAAACATATAATACAGCTTAACTCTAAACACTATTTTAAAAAAAAAAAAAGAAAAAAAAGACTAAATTAAATCACACCTTGCCCATATACTTATATACTTCAATAATCAAAACAAGCAATACTAATAAAGAAAGTAAAGATGAACTACTTCTGATTAAGGAATTTCCCGTCTATTGGCTAATGCAGGACGTCGTTGGTTTTTACACCATAAGTTGCAGTTCGCATCCTGCATTTGGTTTTCTCAAAGCAAAAGGAAACCTACATTTTTAATCACACCAGAGTTCACTTCTGTGATGCACATCGGAGTTTGGTTGTGTGTTCACATCTCCCCAAACAAACTGGCCGTCTCGAGTAAATGCTGTTTAGTTGTTATGCAAACTTGTATGCTAACGTCTCAAGCTAACTGTAAACTTTCACACATCTGGACTGCACATCTGCTCACATGGCATGTTCTTTAAGCAGGAATTTTTGCCTGTACGAAATTTTTCTGTCATAAGTTCTTCCAAGCATCAGGAATTCCCAGTAAAAACGTGCACCATACTTCTTGGGGGCAGGAATCTTGTAATACAGAGCCACAGAATACTTGTGCCCTTACTTCTGATGCTGGATGACATTTGCAGAGACAGACTGTGTGTGTGTGTGTGTGTGTGTGTGTGTGTGTGTGTGTGCGTGCACTTTGTTGATCTCTATCTCTGTCTTAAACTGACACACTTGTACATGCATGCACACAAACGCATGCACAGACCACCCAGATGGCAGCAGAGTCAGTCAGTCGCAGCTCTTATCTTGGAAAACTCTTCAAGTCTGCACATTGGAAATACCTGCTGCTGCTTGTGATTCCCAAAGAAGGCAGACAGACATGTCTCTGTGTGTTTGTCACCACTACAGAGACATGCAAGACTGAAACGAGTGTGTGTCAGAGCATGATTGTCACAGTGGGGAATGTTGTCAGCTTGTGTGTGCAGAGTTGTGAGAATTAGTATTGTGTAAGGTGCTGGGAGTCGTGTGTGTGTGTGTGTGTGTGTGTGTGTGTGTGTGTGTGTGTGTGTATAGCAGATCCGTGACAAGCCAACTGTGACAGGCTCTAATAGTTCTCAAACACATCCATCTGAACACGCTGCAGCTCGTCATGTGTGTGTTTTCTCTGTCCGTTTTATCTCTGCCTCTGTTATCACTTCAAGTCTGCTCCTCCACGCCCAACGGCACCAGAGCGAGACAGATTAAGGATGAAGTTGGCCAAGATATTGCATCAATGGAAAGTTCTGCTCCGTGCTGAAACTCTTTGCTCAGACCTCTGGCAAACAGAAGATACCCACATTTACTATTTGACAGCTGATTTGAGCCATTTAATGACTTGAGGTTATAACATCTACTCCCACATGTTTCTGAGGCACACATGACGTGCACATGCTTATGATTTATCTTTATGTTTGTTTTGGGGATTTATTTATGCACTGTTTTATTGGGGTCTGAGTTTGTGGGGAGCCAAATTTGAGCACAACATTAACTTGTTAATTAGCTGATCCTATGCAGAGATGCTGCTAAAATACTCATGATTGAGCGTCCTTGGATTTGTAACCTTTAAACTAAAGCAAAATGCAACCTATCGGCTCAAACATTGAGTCTGCGACGTGCAGGAACCAGAGCAGAGAAAGAGCTCAAAGGGTTGGTGATGCAGTCCAGCAGAAGGATCCTCTTAACCCTTTATGCCCGATTTATTTTGTAATGCTTAAACAGAATGAAAGAATCGCCTGTTATCCATCCGTCCATCTATCCGTTTTCTATTTTCCATCTGAAGTCGGGTTGCGGGGCAGGTGCTTCAGCAGGGAAGCCCAAACTTCCTTCCGCCTGACCGCTTCCTCCACCTCACCCAGGAGGACCCAGTGGCGTTCACAGGACAGCTGAGTTGTCGTCTCCCCCCCCCACCCCCCACCCCCGTGCGTCCTGAGTCTTCTCAGAGGCCTTTTTTTTTTTTTTTTTTTTTTTTTTTTAGTGCAATGTGTCCAGAACATCTCACTGGGGGCGGGGGAGGGTCCAGGTTGTATCTAGATACCCAAGACACCTTGTCACTACTTCCAATAGCTGCTCTTCCATCACCGCTAGAACTGCGAAAAACGTATATTTCACAATAAAAACTGATGAAAACACCAACATTTAAAAAAAAAAAAAAAAAAAAAAACCAAAACCAAACCACTCAAATATTGCATGAGGTGGTTTTTCCAGACATGTTGATATAGACGTAAATGCAGAAGTCCAACTGAAACACTTTGTTGCATACACACAAAATTTTAGAAACATCGCTTTTATTTTGCAAAAATGGAAACAGAGCTAATATGGAGGAGCGGTGACAACTCGGCGCTCCTTTTGCTCCTGCCTGTTGTCATATGTAAAATAAAGCTGAAAATTGAATTTCCTTCAAAAAAAATTATTTCAGTTTGTTCAGAAGAGGAAAAATAATGTTTTGGTGGATGGTTTGAAAGAAAATATGAAGTTTTTGTAATGCAGCTTTGTTGCGAATGGTTTAAAAAGCTTTGCTTTGATGGAGCCAGACCAAAGTCTTTTCAAGGTTACCATTCTTATTGTCCAAATTGTATGTGCTACTAATTCCCAACTCGTCACACAAAACCTTTATTATAAAATCTTAAATTTAAAATGTCTAAACTTGTTTAAATCTTTAATCTAAGTTTTTTTCCCCTACATTTTAAAATTGCAAACATAAAAAACAAGACATTTTTATAAATGCTTGAATTTGACTCATTACAGCATTTATAATAAGAATAAAATGAACTACAAAAAAAAAAAAAATCATTAAAAACCATCTGAAACGCATACATGGAAAAAGAAAAATGAAACTTTTCTACCTTGCGTAATTCGAAATAAACATCCGTCGTGGAAGTCCTTCATGTCCACTGACACACATCGATCAACGGCCAATTTTCCCCCTAATTCTTTCACGTGCACATGTCAGTTCAGTCCTGCAGACACACATCATTTGTAATTATGCAAAACAGTCTTTCCTCATCGCATGCAGGAAAGCAATTTTTCTATGCAAATGGTTAAATTCCCAGTGAGGGCGGCCACTGGAAGCGTGCTCGTAAACGCGGTAATGATGAGTGACGGCGGGCGATATTGGGGTCACAGAATGTGCGACACCGATGAAAATGATCAACTAAAAGCCAGAAGTGTCCTCACAACGTGTGAACCAGGCAGAGGAGAGATAACGGTGCAGCACGCGCTGTCTCAGCCGTGGCCAACAGTAATCCGATTGGATGAGGCAATAACAAAAAAATATCACATGAAGTGATTTATAAATTAAATTCTTTTTTTCATTTGAATAATTTACTTTTAGATGCTTCTTGAAGTGAAGACAGTTAAAGTGTTTCACAGTAAATATACCTGAACATTGCATGATCTCAACTGGTTTGTAAATATCACAGAAACTGGGCAGAAACCATTCAAGATGTTTCCAGTCACCTTGATCCAGACACAAAAAAATCAACCTGAAAGTAGCAGGATGATAAGCTAAGAGATGAGAGCAGAAATGGGCTTATGATTCATAAAAACCTGAAATTTGTGCAGGTAGCATTTCTCAACCTGGTTTATTTAGTAATTATCATGATGATAGTCTTGCATTTTATTTAAAAAAAAAAAAAAAAAAAATCGCAGGTCTGAAGAAGGAGCTGAGCCAGAAGGCAAAGTTCCTTATTTACCAGTCGATCTACATTCCTACCCTCACCTATGGTCATGAGCTGTGGGTGGTGACTGGTAGAACGAGATCTCGTATACAGGCGGCTGAAATGGGTTTCCTCCGCAGGGTGGCCGGGCTCTCCCTTAGAGATAGGGTGAGGAGCTCGGTCATCCGGGAGGAGATCAGAGTAGAGCCACTGCTCCTCCGCATGGAGAGGATCCAGTTGAGGTGGCTCGGGCATCTGGTCAGGATGCCTCCTGGACGCCTCCCTGATGACGCCTTCCCACCCACAGAACTGTCAGATGTGGCTGGGAACAAGGAAGTCTGGGCTTCCCTGCGACCCGACCCCGGATAGGTGGCAGAAAATGGATGGATGGATGCCTGTAGTCATCCTGCTGGCCGACCCAGAGGGGGGAAGTTGTACTCTGTCATTGACTTATCAGTGGAAATTGCTGTGATGGCTGTCAAACAGCTCGTGCCCCCCCCACTGACAGCCAACATGTTGCATCCTAGCTGTACTGTGAGCCATCTCCAACCAGTGAAAGACATCTTGACTCTTGACTTGTCTTGTTCTGTCCCTTTCTTTCTTTTCCTCTCCCGCTCCGGTAATGTCTTCCTGCATTTCTTTACAGAATCAGCTGCAGTACTCGTTTAAATTGGCCATTTTGTTTATATAATTTGCTACAACGTGAAGCTGTGTGTGTGTGTGAGTGTGAGTGTGAGTGTGAGTGTGAGAGTGTGAGAGTGAGTGAGTGAGTGAGTGAGTGAGTGAGTGAGAGTGTGAGTGTGAGAGAGAGAGAGAGACTCCTGGAAGAAATCATGCTATTGTGTGGTTTCTCCGCTTCAGGACGCGGCTGGGCAGCGACAGCTCCAGAAATGCACATGAGATGTCGACATGCCATCAAACGAGTCCAGACAGTAGAGATTTAAAGTCAGAAAGCTACATGATGTGTCTTTAGCTGTTTGGTCTGACGTTGTTCTTTTGTTTGGTTCTTTATTTTTACTGAATTGAGAAGTAAAACAGCAGTCTGCTGTTCTGGTGAAACCAGCTTTTATCTGCTGATGACATCATGGTTGACCAATAGGAAGTCTGGCTCAAACTCAAGGTGGGTTCATGATGTGATCCAACTTGATAAGAAATAAGTTTGCTTCTCATGCTTTTCCAAACTGAAGGTGTTCAGACGTTCACCTCATACAAACCAGACTAATCCAACCCACAGTGTGAATGGGCAATTTATAACACAGAGGCTTTATGAGCTTTAATAAAGGTAACTCAAACCAGCAGCTTGAAGCTCACAAATGCATCATCTTGCATTTGAGACTTTTCTTCGTCAGTGAAAAACTCTGAAAGTGGAAATGTGTTTGTCCTCTGCAGCGAAACGCTGACATTTCTGAGCTGACTCACAGCATCCGTCACGTCTGCTGTCAGAATGTGCAACCGTGGCTGCACGCCCCTTGTTGCGGCTTCCTTTTCCTATAGCCGCTGAGAGGTGTTGGGTCCTGTAATATTGGTGACGCGCTTCGTCCTTCCAAAGATATGCTGGATCCAGTTGCGTTTTAAGATGGTTTATTTTCATTGGGATCAGCGTTGCTTTATATATACAGAGAACGTGCTGTGATGACTTGACAGAAAATAAACCGGAATAATATTGAAGAAAACACACAAAAGGCTAAAGCAAATTACAAAGGAGAAAAGCGAAAAACGAAAAAACGGTCAACAAAAATTACGGCTACCCAGCTGCCTCTCCCAAAAACCATTTCCCCAAGTGAGAGTGTACCTTTTAAAACTTTGCGCCACCCACATGCACTTACACCTAACCGCACCCACACACGCACGCACTAACACCTGTATATGCCCACACACTCGCGCATAGTGCTCCACAGAATACATGTCTTCTATACACCAGCTCCTAATTATTGATTTCTACAATAATTCAACAAACATGGAATTAGAAGACATAGTTATCACATAACCAATCCAAATACATATATATATATATATATATATATATATATATATATATATATATATATATATATATATATACACATACATACATACATATATATATATATATATAATATATATATATATATATATATATATGGCGTGAGAGTATCACAGTCTATGAAAATACAACATAGCAATTTTCTTTCTTCTGGTCACCATTTTGACCAATAGGCTCAAAGTCACTTCAGTCAATAGATGGTCACGCCGGTCCAAAAAACAGCAAAAACAAAGTCACTAATTTTCCAGAGGACCAGGTGGGTCCTTATGCGCTATCTGCCTCCATCAACAGACACACCTTGGTAATAGGTCGGTCCAAACAGCTAGTCTTGGTTTTAACCCGGACCTGGCGGACCAATCCCCTTTTATCAGGAAAAGTCTCCAACACTCGTCCCATAATCCAAGAGTTTCGAGGAGCTGTGCTGTCCATGATGATCACAACATCTCCAGGAATGAGATTCCGCTTGACTCCAGCCCAACGCTGGCGCTCCTGCATCAGAGGCAAGTATTCTTTAGTCCACCGTTTCCAAAAAAGGTCTGACATATACTGAACTTGTCTCCATCTCCTCTTAGCATAAACATCGGTTGGCTGGAATACTCCTGGTGGTAATGAAGGTAAGTTATTTTGCAGCAGCAGGTGATTAGGTGTTAAAGCCTCCAGGTCATTTGGATCTGTGGATGCTTTTGTGATTGGCCTGCTGTTCACAATGGCTTCAACTTCACACAGCACAGTTTGAAGACCTTCCTCGTCCAAATGTTGTACTTTTAAAGTCGAATTGAGCACTTTCCTCACGGATCGAATGAGCCTTTCCCACGCTCCTCCATGATGGGATCCTGTTGGTGGGTTTAAAGTCCACTTGATGCCCTTCTGTAGCAGCAAGTTATTAATCTGCATCTGATTCCATTGTTCAATTGCCATCTTTAGCTCCCTTTCAGCTCCAATAAAGTTCGTGCCATTATCAGAACGCAGTTCCTTCACCTGTCCCCTCCTGGCAATGAAGCGCCTGAGAGCATTAATAAAGGAATCCGTGTCCAACGATGATGCTACTTCGATGTGGACAGCCCTTGATGCGAGGCAGGTGAACAGTACACCATACCGTTTTACGATACTCCTGCTTTTCACCTCAAATGGGCCGAAGTAATCCACTCCCACGCAGGTGAATGGTGGCTGGTCTGGTTGTATTCTGTCTTTTGGCAAATCTGCCATCTGCTGGCAAACAGGGGAAACATTTTGTCTTCTGCAGATGGTGCATCTCGACAAAACACCTTTAATTGCGGTACTCGCTCCAGTAATCCAATACTTCTCGCAGAGCTTGGAAAGCATATGATTTCTCCCTCCATGCCCAACTTCCTGGTGAATGTGGCGGAGCAGGAGGATGGAGATGTGGAGCTTTTTAGCCAGAATGACAGGGTGTTTTGACTCTGCTGGCATCGATGATCTACTGAGTCTGCCTCCTACTCGCAGGGTGCCATCTTCAAATGTTGGACATAATGCAAACAGACGACTGCTTCTCTTAACATTCTCCCCTTTCTCCAGACTCTCGATCCCCTCTGGGAAACATCTCTTCTGGGAAAACTTTATTATTGCAAGCTCAGCTTCTTCAAGATCTTCCACGGTGAGGCGGGAGCTTGTTTGCAGCTCCTTTCTTTTCTTGTAACGGTACAACAGCCATTTTTTATACCTTAGCATTCACGCCACAGACTTTCTCAAACGAGTCCAGGAGGAAAAGTAATGGATCAGGTGAGTAGTTGGATCTTCCTCAGTCTTCACAGCATTCACTGAGATGATGTTTTTTACTTCAGGATCATTCAGCGAGATCTGCTCACCTGCCTCAGGATTCGCAGGCCACTCACTCTCTGGCAGGCCTAAAAAGTGAGGTGCTGACACCCAGGCTGTATCCTTAAGGAAATTCTCCACCTTAACCCCACGGGAGGCAGCATCTGCTGGGTTTGACCCCGTGTCCACATATCTCCACTGATCCTGACGAGAAGATTTTAGAATCTCAGCCACTCTGTTTGCCACAAACACTTTGAACCTGGTTGTCTTGTTCCTGATGTACTTTAACACTGATTCACTGTCTGTCCAAAATACAGAGTCTTGTAAGTTGATGTGTAGTTCCTTTCTCCACAAAGTGTCCATGCGACTGGCCATTGTGGCTGCTACAAGCTCCATTCTGGGGATGGTAACTGCTTTCATTGGAGCCACACGTGACTTCCCCATGATAAAGGCAATGTGACTCTGGTGGTGCTTGTTTTGCAGCAGCAGATAGGTTACTGAACCGTACCCATCTTGGCTGGCATCACAAAAATGGTGTAATTGAGCTGTTATTACATCTCCAAAATCCACAGGTTTAAGGCATCTGTTTAGCCTAAAGTTGTCCAACAGATGAAGACCTTGTATCCAGTCAGTCCACCTTTTGGAGACTTCTTCAGGTATAGGCTCGTCCCAGCCAAGTGCTTTTCTACACAGGTCCCTTAAGATTAATTTAGCAACCAGTACAACAGGACTCAACATCCCCAAAGGATCGTAAATAGAGCTCAGTGTTGAAAGAATCCCTCTGCGGGTGAATGGCCTTTCCTGGAGCACAATCTTGAATTTGAACATGTCAGATTGAATGCACCATTCCACACCCAACACTCTCTCTACAGGCAAGGATGGCTGCTTGAAATCCAAATTCATGACTCCTTTAGCTCTGTTCATTTCTGGAATATGCTCTAGAACTTTTGGCCTGTTGCTTAGCCACTTCGTAAGGCAAAATCCACCCCTTTTACACAGAGCCACAAGTTCCCTGTACAAAGTGACTGCTTCCTCCTCAGTACACACAGATGCAAGGCAATCATCCACATAGAAACAATGCAGGATTTTATTAACCGTCTCCTCCTTAAACAGGTGTCCAAAATCCTCGGCACATTTCGTCAGTGCGAAATTGGCACAGGCAGGGGATGAGGTTGCACCAAATAGGTGTACCTTCATCCTGAACTCGACTGGCTTTTGGTCAAGCTCCCCCTGTGGCCACCACAGGAACCTCAGGAGGTCAGCATCCTCTGCAGGGACTCGCACCTGATGGAACATGGACTCGATGTCTGCCATGATAATGACAGGCTCCTTTCTGAATCGAGTAACAACTCCTATCAGTGAGCTAGTTAGATCAGGGCCTTGAAGTAGCTGATCATTGAGTGATTTCCCTTTAAAGCTGGCACCACAATCAAACACCACTCTCAGCTTCCCTTTAGTTGGATGATGGACGCCATGGTGTGGTATGTACCAGACTTTGCCGTCGCAACAATTCAACTCTTTCTCAGGCACCCTCTCAGCATAGCCCCTCGCAAGTAGGTCGTTCATGAAGGTGGTATACTCTGAGTGAAACAGTGAGTCTTTCTGAAACCTCCTTTTCAGGTAGTGCAACCTCTGTTCCACCACTTTCCTATTGTTAGGCATAATGACCTCTGGCTCTCTGAAAGGCAGACCGATCTGATAGTGACCATCCAGATGCTTTACAGACGTATTCACTAATTCCAGGAACCGTTGATCCTCTTTGGACAGACCTGGCTGCTCATCCATGGCAGTTTCAGGAAAATCATTCTTGAACTGTTGTTTCCACAGCTCATCCAGATGTATGACGGAGACTCTGTTTACTGTCACTGACTCACAGTCAATGGCCTGCCCACTGCCTCCTCCTGCCAGTGGTTCATTCACTGTCCAGCCCAGTACAGTCCTTATGGCATAAGGTCCATCATTCACACTGTGGATCACCTCCAATGGCTCCATGGCTTTAGGAATATTGGTTCCTATGAGCAGATCAATTCCTGCATCAATCTGAGGTAAGGTGAGGTGTTTTAAGTGTGGCCACATTCTCACATCCTTTTCTGTAGGTATGTTGCTCTGATATACTGGCATTGACTTCTGTGTGTAGGCTCTCGGCAAGTCAATAAAGTTGTCACAATTAAGTGCTGCTACCTCTAACTCAGGGACCACATTGCTGTTCACCACTCTTTCCTGACCCATGGTTCTCGGGAGAATGTTGGTCCTTTTTCCAGTGAGATGGAGTTTATGCAACAAGTCCTCTGTGCAGAATACCGCTGTGCTGCCTTGGTCCAGGAAAGCATATGTGCAGATAATTTTATTGCCCTTCTTTGCTTTGACCTGGACTGGCACGATAGGAAGTTTGCAGTTCTGCTCTCCAGCCCCTGTAAGACCACTCGAGACCAGGGTGTTGTCCACAGACTGCATGACATTTCTCCCAGTCTGATCAGCATTACTTACATTGTCCCTGTGTAAAACAGCTGGGTGTTTCAGGCCACATTTGAAACAAGAGATCCTTCTACGGCATTCCTTACTGACGTGTCCTTTACACAGACAGCTATAACAGAATCCGTTGTCCTTTAAGAATCTCATCTTGTCTTTGTGAGCCATTCTTTCCAACTTCACACACTTCTCAAGTGAATGTCCTTCTTCACAGCAGGGGCATATGTGCCTCCTTGTTTGGTAAGTATCTTTGCTCTTATTCTCAGACAGACATTTCCTTTCCACAGGGTCTACAGTTGTGGCAAAACTTGTCCCTTTAATTCCAGGGCGGAGCTGGACTTTGAGTTTGCTTCCTCCTTTATGCATTGTTGGTGCATCGTGTATGTTGCCAAAAACTGGATCGGTGAGTATTTTCACTTGCCTTTCAACAAAGGCTGTAATGTCAATAAACCTTGCTCTTCTGTCTGATTTCTCCTGAAGGTCGCAGGCATGACTTCTCCATTTTTCTCTCATCCTGTATGGCAATTTCTTTATAATGTCCAGCATATTAGATGGTGTGTCCAGATCACGTAGGTATTGCACGTCCTCCATAGCATTACAGCAGCTGCGGAGAAAGAGACTGTATTCCGACAGAGCCTTCACATCCTCTGGTTTAATTTGTGGCCAAGACAATGCTCTTTCCATATAAGCCGATGCCACCTTCTGCTCATTTCCGTAACGCTCCTTTAATAGCGCCTTTGCTTTGAAATATCCTCTTTGTGCATCGATATATTGGCAACTTCTCACAAGCTCTTTTGCATTTCCTTTTGTGTATTGTTCCAAAAAATACAGTCGATCATAGTTGTTGTTTGTATGACATTCCACTCCATATTCAAATGCTCTCATAAAAGAGTAAAACTTAAGAGGGTTGCCATCAAATACTGGGATTTCTCTTTTTGGAAGAGCAGACAGGCATTGCTGTTGTATGAGAAGTGATGTTATTTCATTCTGCTTTCTCATTATATCAAACATGCCATTGCTGTCATCACAAAATGCATTTCCATTCTGCGTCAGTGCAGGAACAGATGGCTCTACTGTTGGAGGTGCGTCGTCACAGGTTTTCCTCTTCGGTTTTGTGGACAGCGATGGGATAAATTCTAATGCTTTCACATTAAGAAGTTTTGGCTTTTGTGGATGTTGTTTCTTTTCCAGGTAGGAGTTCATCCCGTCAGAAGCTCTTGATTTGTGACTTCCACTGACGATACTGCTTCTGGCTTTTAGCAAATTTAGAGTTGCCATTTTTTCAGCAATTTGTGTCCAACTGAAACTTCTCCTTTCTTTTTCGTAGTCTTTCTTCTTCCTCTTGAAGTGCATGCTTTTCGTCAAGCAGTTTTTGTTTTGCTTCTAATGCAGCCAGCTCTGCTTCCGCTTTCCATTGTGCAGAGGATCTTGAGGTTGTGGAGGAGTAATGTGATCTTTTACTCCCTACATTTGAAACACTGTCCTCAGGTTCCACTTGAATGTCTGCTTCAGGTTCATGAGAGGGTTTCAGCTTGTCAGCGCTGCCTGGGCTTGCAGTTGGTGGTGGTGGTGGTTCTGCATTTCTATGCAAATTCTCCTTTTGCCAGTCTTTCACTGCATCAGTAAATGCCTCCGAATATTCCATAATGGTGGAAAACCATTCATTTTGTTTTTCCTTTTCCTCCTCTGGAAGTAATGGCAACAGCTCCTTGTGTGCTGAGTGGGCCTTTTCACACAGTACATTTAAGTTTTCAAGTCCCAGAGAAATTTCTGTACCATTTTCCTTTAATTTCATCTGAGATTTAATTTGTGGTATTAATGCTTTGATTTTATTGGTAGCAGTTTTACGCTCATTTTGGAGTCGTTCGATTTTGTTTTCCAGAGCTTTTATGGTGAGTTTAACTTCCCTTGTCCCTCTTTCATTTTCCATCATGTTTGAACCTGTGCTTGCTTGACTCATTTTAATTAAACTTCATTTCACATTACTCAACATTCAAAGTTCCGAGATATATTTGAGGTTCATGCCTTTTACATTCGGATTTCACAATTCAACAACTTGATATCCAGACAACATCGGCGCTGCGCACCATTCCGTTTCAATCACGGCCAGGCATAAGGAAGTAGCGCTTCCTCTGGCACAAAATGTCCGCTTCATTCATTCATTCCTTATAAGACGCTCGGCGGCATCAACAGCAGGATTGCTTTCAGCGTAATCCACAAAATCATGAAACAGGCTTGGCTTACCTGTATTCAGATGAATGAATTGCATTTTGCGCACTTAGCTGCTCCTTTTCTCCTACCACTGGCCCGTTCCTTTGGCAGGTGCGCAGCGTGAAGCTTTTCATAGATGCCTTTTTTGTTGACAAATGTTGCGGCTTCCTTTTCCTATAGCCGCTGAGAGGTGTTGGGTCCTGTAATATTGGTGACGCGCTTCGTCCTTCCAAAGATATGCTGGATCCAGTTGCGTTTTAAGATGGTTTATTTTCATTGGGATCAGCGTTGCTTTATATATACAGAGAACGTGCTGTGATGACTTGACAGAAAATAAACCGGAATAATATTGAAGAAAACACACAAAAGGCTAAAGCAAATTACAAAGGAGAAAAACGAAAAAACGGTCAACAAAAATTACGGCTACCCAGCTGCCTCTCCCAAAAACCATTTCCCCAAGTGAGAGTGTACCTTTTAAAACTTTGCGCCACCCACATGCACTTACACCTAACCGCGCCCACACACGCACGCACTAACACCTGTATACGCCCACACACTCGCGCATAGTGCTCCACAGAATACATGTCTTCTATACCCCTCAGTCACTGATAATGCAAATGGGAACAAAACACTGGATTCTGTGAATCTGCAGAAGCCTTGGTTTTAGAACAAAACTCCTGCATCCATCAGCGAGCCGAAGGCAGCTTCTTCTGATTGGTCGTACTGCAAGAATAACAACGGCCCATTAGCAGGCTCACAGCGAAGCTGCCAGCAGCAAATCTGTGCTTTAACTAATATCTGCAAATGATTTCAGATAG